>NC_067120.1:42491413-42552292 GCF_021347895.1 Acanthochromis polyacanthus | reverse complement strand
AAACTGCTGTTTTGTGCCGTTAATTTGAAATTCCACGGAAATTTTCAGTGTCGTTAACTGTCAAAAATCACCCCTTTCATGCGTGTAAGTACTGCCGCAGAACTGTGTGAAGACTAGGGTTGAGTTTAGTTAGTTTTGGTTAGGCAGTTAGCGGGGGCGCCTCAGTTCATAGTGCTGTTTTGTTTTGCTTCAGTTTTTTCCCACTATGGCTCAGTGGTAGATTTTTTTTTTCAATCGCCATCAGAAGAGCTGCCTAAATAGTTGCACCAAGGACCACTTTTACAGCTAGCTTCAGCACTATGGCATTGATGTTGGAGAAAGGAAAGTTAAGATGAAATTAAGATGTGTTGAGGTCTGTTTTGGTTCATCGGGGGGTTTGCCAATAAAGATGGAACTTTGGGGGAAAATTTTTCTTTAACTTTTGAACAGAAAAGGGAGTTGCTTAAGTTAGAGATGGAGAAAGGAAAAATGGCCATGAGCAGGTGAGGCTTGCACTTGAGAGGGAAAGAGTTCAATTAGAGCAGGACAAGTTAAGAAGGAACTCTGAAAGTACTGGTCAACGGAGAGAATTTGATTTGGTGTCCAATTTGCGTCTTGTTCCTAGGTTTGAAGAGAGTGATCCAGATACATTTTTTTCACTTTTGAGAGGGTTGCTAATTCAAGAGGGTGGCCTGATTCAGAAAGGGTAGTTATTTGCAGTCAGTCTTTACAGGGAAGGCTCAGGCAGCATATTCAGCTCTGAGTGAACCTGAAAGTAGGGTCTACAAAACTGTTAAAGAGGCTGTGTTGAAGGCTTATGAGTTAGTTCCAGAGGCCTATAGACAGCGTTTCAGGTCATGGAGAAAAGCTGAAAAGCAGTCAAATGTGGAGTTTGCCAGGGATGTGACAAAACATTTTCATAGGTGGTGCTCTGCATTAGATGTTAGAGCATATGAAGAACTTTGTGACTTGATAGTACTTGAGCAGTTTATTGATTGTGTTCCACCAGAGGTTGCTACTCACATAATTGAGAGAGGGGTTTCGACAGTTTCTGAAGCTGCAACTGTAGCCGATGAGTATATTTTAGCACACAAAGGTAAAAGTTGTAGAAACTATCCCACAGATTTTGGTACAGCTAGACCTGCAAATCTTTCTAAATTTAGTAGGTTTGAGTCTCCCAGGCCCAATCGTTTTTCAAAGTCAAATTTTGATTTACAGTGTAACTATTGCCATGAAAGGGGTCATTGGAAGTCTGAATGTCCTGGTTTGCGAAACAGAGGTGGTCCTTCTAATGCTAAAGTTAAACCTGCTGCATTTACAGCATTGGCTAGAAGAAAACTTTCTCCAGTTTCAGAGGTTAGGTCTCAAGACTTCTCAGGATTTGAAGCTTTTGTTTCAGATGGTTTTGTATCCTTAGATGATAGTGATTGTAAAGTGCCAGTGAAGATTTGAGAGATACAGGAGCAACAGAGTCATTCATTAGGTCTTCAGTGTTGCCATTTTCAGAAAGGAGTGATACAGGGGACTGTGTGATAGTGAGAGGGGTTAGTTTGGTTCCTTTGAGTGCCCCATTGCACAAAGTTTTCCTGACTTGTGGATTTATTGAGGGAGATGTTCACATTGCAGTTAGACCAGCTCTTCCATTAGAGGGCGTAGATGTAATCTTAGGTAATGACTTGGCTGGTGGCCGAGTTTGGCCTTCTGGGGGTCCTGTCAAAGTTTCAGCTCAACTGAAGGAACCAGATGACTGTGTGAGGAACTTTCCAGAGGTGTTCACAGCTTGTGCTCTCACCAGAGCCATGACGAAGGCTAAGTTGGATACTGAAGATTGTGATTTCAAACTTGATTTTAAACTACCTGAGTCTCTTTCTGTTTCTCAGCAGGAATTGGTCACAGAACAAAGAGCAGATGCGTCTCTGGGTGAACTGTTTAACCAGGTGCAGCCCACTCAGGAAGCAAAAAAGTTCAGCATCTGGGTATTTTCTACAGGATGAGGTACTGGTGAGAAAGTGGATTCTTCAAGGAACGGATCTCCTGGGAAATCCAGTTTTTCAAATTGTAGTTCCTTCCAAATTCAGAGAGAAAGTGTTATCTTGTTCCCACAATCAAACAGGTCACCTAGGAGTTAACAAAACATATCAGCGTATTCTGTTATTTTATTTTTATTTTTTGGTCTCATTTAAAACGTGATGTTGCATCATTTATTAAGTCTTGTCATACATGTCAACTCACGGGTAAACCAAATCAGTCTATTAAACCAGCACCGCTTCGTCCAGTACCTGCGATTGAAAATCCATTTGAACATTTGATAATTGATTGCGTCGGCCTGTTATCAAAATCTGGTTCTCAATATTTACTAACAGTAATGTGTTTGGTAACCCGCTATCCAGCAGCTTATGCTTTACGTAACATAACTGCAAAGTCTGTTGTTAAAGCATTGACTCAGTTCATGGCTATCTTTGGGATTCCAAAAATCATTCAGAGTGATCAGGGTTCAAATTTCTCTTCTCACCTTTTTGCTCAAGTTCTACAACAACTTGGCATAAAACACAATCAGGCTTCAGCTTATCACGCACAAAGCCAAGGAACATTAGAGAGGTTTCACCAAACCTTAAAATCACTGTTGCGCTCCTATTGCACGGAGTTGAACAAAGACTGGGAAGAGGGTTTACCATGGTTATTACTTGCAGCTAGGGAAGTTTGTCAAGAGAGTACTGGGTTCAGTCCTAGTGACCTTGTCTTTGGCCATAAAGTCCGGGGTCCATTGGCAGTTCTGCATGATAATTGGTCCAGAGATGAACCTCCAGCTAATCTGTTGGACTATGTCAATGGGTTTCACCATCGTCTCTATACAGCAGGTCAAATGGCTAAACAAAATTTGGCTAAATCTCAAAACAAAATGAAAACTTGGTATGATAAACATTCTGAAAAGCATCAGTTTTGTGAAGGCGATCAAGTTCTAGCACTGTTGCCTATTGTGGGGGTCACCATTTCAGGCAAAGTTTCATGGTCCTTACACAGTAGTGAAACAGCTTTCAGATCTTAACTATCTAATTGAAACTCCTGATAGGAAAAAGCAGCAACAGTTGTGCCATATTAACTCCTAAAACCCTATTTTGAGCGTGAGTCTTTGGTTATGGGAACTGTAATGACTGCCTGTGAGGTACATCAGTCAGCTCTTCATGGGGAGGAGGAAGTGGCAATGCCAGATGAGGCTATTCTTTCTGGTCGTTTAAAAAATTCTGAAACATTAGAAAATTTAAACTCTCTCTTGTCCCACTTGCCAAACAAAAGAGCAGTACAATTATCACAGCTAATTCAAGATTATCCATCCTTGTTTGGGGACACACCCACTAGGACAAATCTAATAGAACACAACACAGATGTTGGTCATGCTAAGCCGATCAGACAAAGATTTTTCTGTGTCTCACAGGAAAAGCAGAAGGTTATTGACAAAGAAGTGAAATATATGCTTGATAATAATCTGGCTGTTCCATCTGCTTCCAGCTGAGCGTCTCCCTGCCTTAACGTGCAGAAGTCAGACTAGTCACCACGCATGTGCACAGACTTCCGTAAAGTTAATGCGGTAACCAAACCTGACTCATTTCCGTTGCCAAGAGTTGAGGACTGTGTTGACCAAGTCGGAAGTGCTCAGTTTGTAAGTAAGCTAGATTTTCTGAAAGGGTATTGGCAAGTGCCTTTAACCCAAAGAGCACAGGAAATTTCAAGTTTTATCACTCCATCCGGCTTGTTTTCCTATACAGTCATGGGTTTTGGTTTAAGAAATGCTCCAGCAACATTTCAATGCTTAATGAATCGTCTTGTCAGTGGTTTAAAGGGCTGCGCGGTTTACTTAGATGATGTTGTATACAGCAATACTTGGGATGAACATTTAGACCAAATTCGGGCACTGTTTGATCGTTTGGCTAATGGGAATCTTACTTTAAATTTAGCCAAGTGTGATTTTGCTAAAGCTACTGTTACATACTTGGGAAAAGTTGTGGGACAGGGTCAAGTACGGCCTGTAATAGCAAAAGTCACAGCAGTTTCTCAGTTTCCTACTCCAACTACAAAGAAAGAACTCATGAGATTCTTAGGCCTTGTGGGTTACTATCGTTGTTTCTGTCGAAACTTTTCCAGTGTTGTAGCTCCTTTAACAGATTTGCTTAAATCCAAAGTAAAATTTGTTTGGTTTCAGTCTTGTCAGCAAGCTTTTGATGAAATTAAGGCCCTCCTTTGTTCATCTCCTGTTCTCCTTGCTCCCAGGTTCGATCAGCCATTCAAGCTACATGTTGATGCTAGCCATGTAGGAGCAGGAGCAGTGTTGCTACAGTCGGATGACAATGGAGTGGACCGCCCTGTTAGCTTCTTCTCTAAAAGTTCAATTCATGTCAGCTGAATTATTCAGTTATAGAAAAAGAAGCTCTTACTTTGATCCTGGCTTTACAGCATTTTCAAGTTTACATTGAGTCTAGTTCTTCAGTCATTGTGTATTTGGATCACAATCCTTTAACCTTTCTAAATTCTCTACAAAATCCAAATCAGAGGTTAATGCGCTGGGCACTATTTCTGCAACCATATCATTTAGACATCAGACATATTAAAGGCAAAGAGAATGTGTTGGCGGACGCTCTGTCCCGTGCCCCTCTGTAATCTGTTGTTCATCCCATCTCTAGTCTCTCCTCTCCTCCTCTTAATTCACTCCTAGGCGCCAAGGCTGCTGAGTTGGAGTGGTTGAGCTGGAAGTTAGTGTTTTGAATTCTGGGCTGGACCTGATCTGAAGCAGCGTTTTTGGACACCTGTGGGGTCTTCAGGACTGGTGTCCATTTGTCCATCTGCTGCTGGTGATTCCTGATGTCTGCTGCTGTCCCGGGGTCTGTCTGGTTGTGTCCTGGTGTCCTGGGTTCCTGGTTCTTATGGTTGCCTTGCCTGGTCCCCCTGGTCCTTGTCCTTTGAGTGCGCTTTCTCTGGCTCGCTGCTGGAGGAAATCCGGCATTATTGAAAGTGTATGCTCTAATTTGGAGACGGTCCCCTTCAAGGGGCCCTTTTTTTGTGGGAGGGGGTGTGACGGCCCCAGGGCCTTTGCAGCTGCTCCTCTCCCATCTCCCTCTGTGCAGGTGGGCTATGGCCCCTCCTCCTAATCTGGGCAATTTAGGCAGATCTGTCACACCTGTTCTGTCTCTGCTCCTGCTCCCTGGCCACCATGCTGTCTCCTTCTGGTTTAGTTTGATTTATCTACACATCCACACACCACATGCACTACACCTTACACTTAGACGTTTTATTGTTTAAATAAATCTTTTGTTAAACCTTTGACTTTTGTGTGGTCTCCCCATCTTTGTTGCCACTTGTTGAGCCAGAGTGGTAACAGTAACCAGTGGACTGTCAGTGTGTCCAACATGGATCTGATGTTTGGCTCTGGGATTTGACTCTGATGGACTCATTGAAACATTTCTCTGTTCCAGCTGCTGGAGGACAACATGGTGACTTTTGTGAATAAGGAGCTGAAGAAGATGCAGAAACTTTTGAGTCCAGATTACCCAGAATGCTCCTCAGAGAGTCAGAGGGAGGATGAGGAGGAGTTGGAGGGTGATGATGAAGATGAGAGGAGCAGCAGAGAGATGTTTCAGCAGATCACAGTGATGTTCCTGAGGAGGATGAAGCAGGAGAAGCTGGCTGACTGTCTGCAGAGCAGTAAGAGGATTTGTGTAAAGACTGAAGCTGCTGATCAACAGAACATTTACTAAAGTCTCAGAATATCTTCACACAATCATCTTTAGGGGACAAACTGTCACCTTCACTTTATTGCTACTTTGGTGCTTTAAATTCCAGGTTACTTCTACTTCACTCTTTCTTTCTTGTGTTTTCATTCAGAACTTCCTGCAGTTTGCGGACGTGAACTTAAATCTTCTCTGAAGAAGAAGTTCCAGAGAGTTTTTGAGGGCATCGCTAAAGCAGGACAGCCGACCCTCCTGAATGAGATCTACACAGAGCTGTACATCACAGAGGGAGGAACTGCAGAGGTCAATGATGAACATGAGGTCAGACAGATTGAAGCAGCATCCAGGAAAGCAGACAGAGCAGAAACAATCATCAGAGCAGAAGACATCCTTAAAGGCTCACCTGGAAGAGATGGACCAATCAGAACAGTGATGACAAAGGGAGTGGCTGGCATCGGGAAAACAGTGTTAACACAGAAGTTGACTCTGGACTGGGCTGAAGACAAAAGCAACCAGGACATCCACTTCATGTTTCCACTGACTTTCAGAGAGCTGAATGTGGTGAAAGAGAGAAAGTTCAGTTTGGTGGAACTTGTTCATCACTTCTTCAGTGACACCAAAGCAGCAGAAATGTGCAGCTTTGAACACTTCCAGGTTGTGTTGATCTTTGACGGTCTGGATGAGTGTCGCCTTCCTCTGGACTTCCACAACAATGAGGTCCTGACTGATGTTAGAGAGTCCGCCTCAGTGGATGTGCTGCTGACAAACCTGATCAGGGGGAATCTGCTTCCCTCTGCTCGCCTCTGGATAACCACACGACCTGCAGCAGCCAATCAGATCCCTCCTGACTGTGTGGAAATGGTGACGGAGATCAGAGGGTTCACCGACCCACAGAAGGAGGAGTACTTCAAGAAGAGATTCAGAGATAAGAGGAAGGCCAGCAGGATCATCTCCCACATGAAGAAGTCACGAAGCCTCCACATCATGTGCCACATCCCAGTGTTCTGCTGGATCACTGCTACAGTTGTGGAGGAGCTGCTGAGAAGCAGAGAGGGAGGAGATCTGCCCAGAACCCTGACTGAGATGTTCATCCACCACCTGGTGGTTCAGGCCAAAGTCAAGAAGGTCAAGTATGATGGAGGAGCTGAGACAGATCCACACTGGAGTCCAGACAGCAGGAGGATGATTGAGTCTCTGGGAAAACTGGCTTTTAATCAGCTGCAGAGAGGAAATCTGATCTTCTACGAGTCCGACCTGACAGAGTGTGGCATCGATGTGGAAGCAGCCTCAGTGTACTCAGGAGTGTTCACACAGGTCTTTAAAGAGGAGAGAGGGCTGTACCAGGACAAGGTGTTCTGCTTCGTCCATCTGAGCGTTCAGGAGTTTCTGGCTGCTCTTCATGTCCATCAGACCTTCATCAAGTCTGGAATCAACCTGTTGGAGAAACAACAACAAACAACATCCTGGTGGTCTGAAATGCTCCAAAGTAAATCAGCACGTTTTTACCAGACAGCTGTAGATGAGGCCTTACAGAGTCCAAACGGACACCTGGACTTGTTCCTGCGCTTCCTCTTGGGTCTGTCCCTGCCGACCAATCAGAATCTGCTACGAGGCCTGCTGACACAGACAGGAAGTAGCTCACAGACCAATCAGAAAACAGTGGAGTACATCAAGGAGAAGATCAGTGAGAATGTGTCTGTCGAGAGAAGCATCAATCTGTTCCACTGTCTGAATGAACTGAAGGATGTTTCTCTAGTGGAGGAGATCCAACAGTCCCTGAGATCAGGACGTCTGTCCACAGATAAACTGTCTCCTGCTCAGTGGTCAGCTCTGGGCTTCATCTTACTGTCATCAGGAGAAGATCTGGAAGTGTTTGACCTGAAGAAATACTCTGCTTCAGAGGAGGCTCTTCTGAGGCTGCTGCCAGTGGTCAAAGCCTCCACGAAAGTTGTGTAAGTAGTTGGAGACGGAAGATCCTTTTTCATTTTGCCGCTGTTTCATCAGTATAATGTGCTTTTTGTCTCTTCAGACTGAGTGGCTGTAATCTGTCAGAGAGAAGCTGTGGAGCTCTGTCCTCAGTCCTCAGCTCCCAGTCCTCCAGTGTGACAGAGCTGGACCTAAGTAACAATAACCTGCAGGATGCAGGAGTGGAGAGTCTTTCTGCTGGACTGGAGAGTCCACACTGTAAACTGGAAGCTCTCAGGTCAGGACTCACACTTTGAAACTGATGTGATTTCTATCAGTGGATAAACAGATAACCTGAGTACAATCATTTCTGCTGATGGGATTCATCAAATGAGCTTTTTCTGAACTTGTGCAGGACTTTGTCAGGGTATGGGAAAACCAGCTTGTTGTCATTTGTTATGGTCACATGGTGCAAGACCGCTGCTGGTTGGCAAGAACCGGCAGTAACATACCGGCTTGCTACGAGAACGATATCGGGTTTGAAACAAATATGTAAAGTTATCGCTTTTCATGAATGAAATTGAACATGTATTTACCACAATGGTAATATCATGTGTAGTTGTAAGTTGTACGAAGCGTTCCTTCACGTGAAGCGATCTCTACACTTTCGGTTTGGTTCAGTGTTGTCATGTATTACTGATCGCTTTTTGGATGATGAAAGTATACTAAAGTCGAATGAAGCATATTCAATAACATCTCCTTAAGCCAGCAGCCTCATATTTGTAACCATAACCATGTTTCTGTATGCGTCTAGCAATCGTTTTTTCGAATTGTCCTTTTTTCAATCACCAATGCTGTGGGTCTGTTACTGTTACATAGAAGCCATACTACAGACAAAAAATACAGCAACTTCTTGACGTTTCTTTGACATCTTGTTGAAGATTAACAGAAGATGTATTATTTTTAATTCATAATTATATATTTTTGGGTGGGTGAACTGCCCAGGGGTGTCAATCAAGTAAAAATAAATGTCGGTGAAGGAAATGTCCGGCCACAATGAAGGATCGTCAACCCACCCAGTCTTCAAATTGTAGGGATCTGGCAAGGTTTTACTGTTTCCCTGATATCTCAGCTTGTGCATGTATCTTTGTCGGGCCTCAGGTGATGAGGATTGAGCATAATTGGACAATTTCACGGAAGGACAGTTTGCCTTGTTATCGTCAGCCATTGTTCCTCTGGTTCCTCTTGCCAACTAGCGCGGTAATCGCGTGACTTCGTGACGTCACTGTTTGTACACACTGGCGTCTCCCATATTTTTAACATGATTAAATCCCACTAATCATTGTTGAGATTGTTGATTTGCTTGAGGCGCATTAAAATGTGCAGCAAAATGTATCTGAAAGACAAAGAAGAAAAGAGAGAGTGAGAAACATCCATCCAAGTGTTGTCCATCAGGTTTGTGTTGTTTTGTGTGTGCAGGCTGTCAGGCTGTCTGGTCACAGAGGAAGCTTGTGCTTCTCTGGCCTCAGCTCTGAGCTTCAAGACCTCAAATCTGAGAGAGCTGGACCTGAGCTACAACCATCCAGGAGACTCAGGAGAGAAGATGCTGAGAGCTAAAGTGGAGGATCCACACTGTAGACTGGACACACTCAGGTACAGACAGAGAGGCACTCTCAGGTACAGACAGACAGGCACTCTCAGGTACAGACAGACAGGCACTCTCAGGAAACTATTATCCTAGTGTTGCAGGCCAAGCCTGCTGCTTTCTTTGAGAAGCCTTTTGTGCATTTATTCCATATCCTTGATATCAGACATTGGTTTTCTTCACTAGTTCGGTCTTTGTCAACACTAGTTGGACATTCAGCCACACTAGTTATGCACTTTGCCCTACTAGTTGGACAAAAACTCTGACGAGTCACTCATTTTCACCAACATGTTAACTTGTCAAACATGGATGCTTCTCACTAGTGAACTAGTGACCTGTGGTTTACTTCACTAGTTTACAAGTAAGAACCAAAACACTCACTAGTTAACGAGTGAAGACCAAAACACTCACTAATTAACTAGTGAAAGCCTCTTAAAGTCTAAATTTTTAACTGGTGAATCTCAAAACTTGTACTAGTTAACTAGTGATGCCCTGAATATCCACTAGTTACACTAGTGAGTCATTTTGACTTAACTAGTTCAACTAGTGAGGTCCAAAATGTTCACTAGTAAACTAGAGAATGCCAAAATGCTCACTAGTTAACTAGTTAGACAAAAAACTAATGAGGAGGTGGGGAGAAAGTGTGCATCCAGGATTCCTATTGGCTCTGCAGTTAAAATATACCAATCAGGATTCAGATTTTGTCATTATCTCACCCAATTCATTTGCATGTTTTACACTCGTTGACAAGTTGCTCTGAGGAATTGCAGCTAGTTAACCCTTACAAGGCCATGTTATTTTATATATAATTACATGTACAGCCGTATTTCTGGAGAAGTACATATACTAAAACCACCTAATCCATAAAAATATCGATCAAGTCTTGCGAGGTTGCATTGTCATAGATGTTCGCCATTTTGAATTTCAGCCGGTACGCGACCCCGATAAAAGCTTCGTAATTGCGGCATCGTTATAACGGCTCATACGGCTTTATCATTTGAAATAAGCAAATTTGGGGCCAATGTTTAGATCTTACCATTGGTCGACTTAAACATACGGGTGTGTGCATATTTTATGTTAATTAGCAATCATTAACAAGTCATGTGTTGAGCCGAGAATGTTCAGTTTCGGCTGTGTGTACAAGTAAGCGGGAACCGAGTATACGCGGTCCCGGCTTTTTAAGGGTTAACTAGGAGCTCCTTATTATAGGCTACATGTTCACTAGTGAATGCAGAAACCCAGACTACTTTACTACTTACAGTCTATTTTGACTATTTGACCTTACTAGTTAACTAGTGAGGCTCAAAAGGTTTACTATTTAACTAGTAAATGTCAAGATATCCACTTGTTACACTAGTTGATCTCATTTCGACCCCACTACTTAACTAGTGAAACACGTGTTCTTACTAATAAGCTAGCTGAGTCCAGAGTAAGTCACTAGTTAACTAGTGACTGATATTCATCTCACTAGTTAACTAGTAGAAGACATTTTGTCTCACTTGTCAGGCTCAATACTGAAGTTGTACAGACTTTGACTGAACATGTTTGATAAAATTGTTTACGAGTTGACATACACACACAACAAGTTAACTAGTAAAATTATCAAATTCGACTAGTGAACATGTTTGCCAGTTACAGCACTTTACAGGTTCACTAGTTGTGTTCACATGTCAACTAGTTAGCAATTTTTTGACACTAGTAAGATGTACATGTCAACGAATATGCCAAAAATATCAACTAGTGCTCCAAAAATCCCTATATGCAGTGGCGGCTGGCCAATAGAGGGCGCTCGAGTGCCCCCCCCGTGTTTTTTATTTTTTATTTTTAAAATAAATATTTTTTAAAATAAACAATAATCAGTTATTTTTAGCACCATGCATGTTTAAATTCACAATTACATGTCATGTACAAAATATTAATGAGAATTTTCGGGGAAAATAGTTTCCTGCTCTTCTCTGCTGAGCTGCTGGGGTGCTAGAGAAATCACCCTTCCAGTGCGGCAGAGCAGCCAATTGCCGACAAGAGATTTGACATAGCAACAAAAATTTATCCAATCAGCGTCGTCGAATCTGATGCCCAGAGGGGCGATATCGATATAAAAATGCCTCAAGTTATTAATATTGGCATTAAATAATTATTTCACAGAGCACTGATATCCTGCCGTTTCTGTTCAGTTGTATTGGGACGGTTACTAAAACTGGCTTGATATGGCACAGCCCCACCTAGAATATTTTTCACCAGCTGCCACTGCCTACATGTTAGAGAAATGTTGTACTAGTTGTGCACAGTCACTCACTAGTGCTGCGTAAGGCTCAGCTAGTTAAACAAAAAGCCCAACATATAGGAAAAATGTCAAACATGTTCAGTCAAAGTTTGTACAAGTTCACTTTTGAGTCTGACTTGTGAGGCAATATGCCTTCGACTAGTTAACTAGAGAAATTAACATCAGTGAAACCGGATCAATAACACTAGCTTAGCAGAAACACTGGATGCATGGAAACTGTTAGCCTAGCTTATCACAAAATTGCAAGCAGTAGAAAACTGTTAGCTTTGCATCACGATTTGAGAAAGGGGAAAACTGTAAAACTGCTTTGCATCTTAGCAAATAGGAAGAACAAGAAATCTGTTGGCCTAGCTTAGCTCAAAGACAGGAAGCAGGGTTAACTGTTAGCCTAGCTCCATGAACAGAGGAAGCATCAATGAGTAAAGCTGAATAATGAGTGTAAACTGAGCTGGAACGTGACGAGCACAGGACAGGACCTTAGAGATGCTGCATTCAGGTGTCTGTGTCTCCATGTTGGACTGGTCCTTTATCAGTGGAACAGTGTGAGAGCCATGTAACGTCCATGTGTGCTGCTGAAAGAGTCACTGCTGCTCTGACCGTCCTCCTCCTTTCAGGGTGACGCCTGCTGGAGACCCATGGTTGACACCAGGTCTGAGGAAGTGTAAGTGTGTTTTAATGGATTGATGGAAACAAAGTAGCACATTCAAGCATCTTCAAAGTGTCACATCTCTGAGGTGATCATCAAAGCTTTAATACTGATCACATGATCCATCAATAACTGCAGCTGTGTTGTGTTTGTTCTCTCCATCAGATTCCTGTCAACTCACAGTCGACACAAACACAGTAAACAGAAACCTCAAACTGTCTGACAACAACAGGAAGGTGACACATGTGGAGAATGTTCAGTCGTATCCTGATCATCCAGACAGATTTGACTTTTATCCTCAGCTGCTGTGTAGAACTGGTCTGACTGGTCGCTGTTACTGGGAGGTGGAGTGGAGAGGATGTGTTCAGATAGCAGTGAGTTACAGAGAAATCGGAAGGAAAGGAGGCAGACATGACTGCATGTTTGGATGGAATGATCAGTCCTGGAGTCTGCGCTGCACTGATGATGGTTACTCTGTCATTCACAATAACAGTCAAACATCCATCAGTTCCTCCTCAGACTCTCACAGAGTTTCAGTTTATGTGGACGTTCCTGCTGGAACTCTGTCCTTCTACAGAGTCTCCTCTGACTCTCTTATCCACCTCCACACCTTCAACACCACATTCACTCAACCTCTCTATCCTGGTTTTGGGTTCTGGTCATCTGGTTCCTCCTCAGTGTCTCTGTGTACTGAGTTGAGTCTCCAGAGTCTCCTCCTGGTACAGAAACGGTGTTGAACAGATAGTTGAGTCTCTCCATGACTCTGTCCCTCACAAACATGTTTTCACATTCATGGATTAAATGTGTTTCTTTGTCAAATCTTTCTAAATGATTCCTTGTAAACTTGTTCCTCTTCAAAGATGGAAGTTGTGATTATTCCAGGAACCAAATGTGGTGTTTGCGTCTTTTTCCAGTCAAATGTTGAGAGTGAAAGTCAGGATGTGGTGTTCCTCTGACGCTCACTTGAAGTAAAAGCATTTGAGCTGCACAAAGTTTGAAATGAGAGAGGAAGCAGTGAATCTCCAAACTGCTGACAGACTTTCACACATTATTGTCCAGTGAAAATCAGCTTTTTGTGCAGCCACACTTGATCTGATTTGAGTCTTGAAGCTCTTTTATTCAGACATAAAATGAATAGACAGATTATGATTACCTTGACAGTTTCGGTGAAAATGTTCAAGATCTGTCATTTTATGTGTGAACAAAAGAACTCAAAATGACTGAACTACAGTGACTTCCTGCATTATCAGACCACCCCTGACCAAAGTGCACTTCTTCAATATAATGTCTCAATACATGAAGTTTAAAGTTTAACAGCTGTAATGAGCAGCAGCCAGTTCAAAAAGGCGTCTACATTGATGGGTAAAATAAATTCTTCACGCACGTTTAACAGCTTTCTACCAGCATTCCTGTCTTGCATCATTTGCAGTAGCTGCTTTCCACCATCATCATTTTTCATATTCCTTGTAGCTATCAACTATAACAACCAGTTGACTGAAGCAGCTGATACATGAGACGTCCATTTGGTGTTAACACCCCCCCTTTTTGTGACTCACAGGATCTGAAGTAGAAAGTCTGAGTTAACAAAGAAACCTGACAACCACCATTAACTCTGACTGAGGCTTTAGTTTTTGTCGAGCCGGTGTACACAAAGTAAGCCTGCTTATACTGAACTTGCTTCATAGCAGCCCTCAGAGGAACAAAGTTAGATTTTTGGTGCCACGAAAATATGAGCCAC
Organism: Acanthochromis polyacanthus; assembly: GCF_021347895.1. Classification (NCBI taxonomy): domain Eukaryota; kingdom Metazoa; phylum Chordata; class Actinopteri; family Pomacentridae; genus Acanthochromis; species Acanthochromis polyacanthus. The sequence goes on along the minus strand of NC_067120.1, from coordinate 42,538,375 downwards.
ATTTCTCGATATTATTCATTAAATATTGTCAGCACAAACTGTAGAGTGACTAGGTTTTTCCTAGAACTAATCCTCTGTCACAGAATCCTGTAACATGACACAATGCTGACATTTCTTATTGCTGGGGGGCTTATTATTGAATAAAATCATCTCCAAGGCTATATGTATGTACCTCAGTTGCTGAACTCCGAAGGCAAGACAGGGGCTCCCAAGAATTCTTCCATTTAATTCTGCTGTTTTAAATGAGATGAAAATAAGATACTATTAAAAAATAAAGCAATATACTATTCATACTTAGATGTAATTGTGTAATTATGTAGTGCCCTGCCACAATAAATAAGTTCTTAAAATTGGTCATCATAAAACAATACAGCACATCATAAACGGATCTCAGAAGAAACAGCTTGCAGTTACCACATTTTACTTGTGCAAACAAAAGTGTTTCAATTGCACCAGCAAACTTTTTTGTACCTGCTGTCCAAAGTCTTCATCACATAACCACATGATCACAACTGAGGCTGGATGGAGAAACGGAACACCTCTAAAGAGAAATGCCCGGCCAAGCTCCAAGTTTCTCATCAGACCTAAGGTTATATAGCATTGCTTCCCTCCCACTGTTAAGTCTTTGACTTCACTCTGTGTTGTGTGTTACCTGTCAATAAATCATTTCACTTAATTTAAATTCATTCTTACAAATACTTGAAGTTGTCTTTGACTTAATCTAATACAATTTTGCTCTTTCACAGAGAGTAGAAAGATGAAAAACCTACAAGGATGTCTTACATAACACGATGTCATCTAGAATCTGCCTGTGCAACACCCTGCATTTGTTGTGGACTGCCAGTGCTGACTATTTACCAAATCTGTCCTCTCACTGCAAAAGCAGACAAGACATTATTTGACATTTACCATGTTGTGCAGGGACGCCACTGAAGAAGCACCTGTAACACAACACATTGTTGTTGTTGGCCTTGCTAATATATATATTTTTAAAATATGATCACGCATACTGTACACAAACACTGTATGCATGAAGATGAATAAAATTACTATACATGTACAACAGCATCATTCATTGAAGTGTAAACAATAACAGTCTGGTGAAATAAAAGAATATTAGCATTAGATTTTTTTGTTAAATGGCCAAATTCTGGTACCTCCACAAAGTAGCATTCATTTCCTTTTGTTAACTGCCTATATTTACTAACTCTACAATATCAGCCAGTCAGTCAATTTACCATGTCTAAGGGAAATATTAACATCAGATCCAATGTGGGATAGTACTCCTTGTGCTGCAGAGGGACCACCTGACCCAGATGATAGGTTTCTAGAACAATTGCAAATGAAAGTAGAAAGACTAAGTCCTTACACTGTTGGAAGAATTTTGTTCAAATCTAACACAAATAACTCTGCACTTTAAATACTATAGATTGGCTCATTAGAAAATAAAAAGCTGTTTGCTGAAACTTACTTTGTCTTCTGTCCTTCTAATGATCTTTGAAAAAGGAAAGCTCCCTGTATTGGATCTCTCGGTGCACTCATCACATTGTTCTCCTAAATAGATCAAAATTGGAACAGTTGAGAGGTACTGTTGTGAGTCAATGTCAACACTCATGATTTGTTCACGTTGACCATTGTTTTGATGCCATTTAACAGAGGGGACTAGAGCAACACTGTAACAGGCTTGATTTTCTTTTTATGCACGGCCTTATAGTAGCACATGACCAAACCCTCACTGAATGATTCAGACACCTTAACAGCAATGTAATGTTGTATGGAAACTCAATAGAATCTAACTGTACAATACATCCAAATGGAAACAAATGACAAATGACACTGCAACAATGTCTCAGTATTGAAATAATACAAACATTGCTCTATAAGATAACTTTCACTGACTCAACAAATAGTCAGACATAATTGGATTGACATCAAAACATGTTCTACATATTGATTAAAGATAATACTACACTTGTTTTTTATGAATCAGTACATGCCATGTTCAGTTTCACTCAGAAATGTCCAGTCTGTCTTCTTTCACCCTTTCCACATCATAGCATAAAGACTCTGCATGACATCAGAGTCACAGGAGTCAATTTTATTGACCAGTCATCTTCTATGAGAGCATTAGAAATTAAAATGCTTCCATTTTGAAATCAGCATGTCAGTTGCAACATCACAAAGCAACATCATGCTGTGTAAACATGTTTTTTTTTTCACCTAAAGCACTTGGTAAAGTGTATTAAAATTGAAATTATAGTCACTACTCTGGACTAATTTTGGATGATATTTTTTCAATACATACCCTCATTCTGGGATTGAACCATTTGTCCTCGAGGGGACAAATGGCACAACGACAGACAAAAAAAATGACCTGAATTAGATAAAAACATGACCAAAATTAGCCTCAAAATGACCAGATTGATCCAGAAATCTTTACTGACATTCATCACGGTCCAAATTTATTCTATTCAACATTCTGAAGGTTTTACACAGAGGTTTGTTCATAGATCATTTACAGTCTGATTGATACGTTTTTTTCTAAAGACATGATGAAATGCACAAAATGATCCAATAAGATGCACAATGACCAAAATTGAACAAAAACAACCTTAAAGTGATGGAAAATAACTAAAATGAGAGATAAAATGAGCAATTCAGAGCAAAAATGAGACGAAAACTGAAACAGAAATGGCCACTGAGTCACAGAACGATGAAATAGACGTGAACTGACCAAAAGAACTAACAAGATGAACAATTTTAAACAGAAACAAACCTAAAAACACACAAAATGACCAAAATGGAAGAAAAATAACATGAAAAGATGCAAAATGTTTAAAACCAGACAGAAAGACGTAAACTGACCAAAACAAAACACATAATGACACAAATGAGACACAAAATGATCCAGAAATCTTCTCTTCCAGTCATGAAACTGTCCACATTTATTCTATTCAACATTCTGAGGGTTTTTACAGAGAGCTTTGTTTTGTTTACTGTCTGTGGACCTGGAAGGAGCAGCTTCATATCTGGAAAAAAGATTCACAATCAACGGTTTGTTTAACAGAAGAGATCATCTTAGTTCAAAGTGGCACCAAATCCATGTCATGTTTGGGTCGTATGTTGGCCTTTAACTTTGAGCAGGTGTGTTATTATTTACAGTGTTTATGGTAGAATGTGGCCGTTTTAATGGCAGATCACATGGAAGTAACATGAGCCAGTTTGAAATAATGAGTTATGCAGAAGAACAACATAAAGAAGAAATTCAAAGTTTTTAATCAGTAAATATGTTAGATTATATTTTTAATCTATTTTGTGTACTTGTTGATGAAAAACGTTTGATAAAAGAAACCTTAATAATGTTGCCTTTTAATGTTTTAACCCTCCTGTTGTACTCATTTACAGGCAAAAAAAAAAAAAACATTGTTTCCTTGTCTTTAAAAAAAAAAAAAATCAAAAAATTCAGCCAAAAAAATTCCCCAAATTTCTGAAAATTTGCAAAACCTTCAGGAAGAAAATTCCAGTAATTTCTTAAGTTTTCTTTTCAAAAAAATCCCCCAAATTTGGAAAGAAAATTTGTTGTAAATATTTTCCAAAAAGAGAGTAAAAATCTTCCAAAAAAAATCCTAAAAATATCTAAAGAGATTACATATATTTCAGTAAAACGTCTAATATTTTCTTTACAAACATTCACATAAAAATCAACCAAAATCCCTTCTTTAGAAATATTTTTAATTTTTCTTTATTTCCACCTAAAAATGTTCAAAGATTTCCCAAAAATGTTGAAAACGTGGACATCAGAAGTTTCACTGTGAAAATATATATTTTTTCCCACATTTTCAAACTTTAAAACAACTCAATTTTGAAAAAAAAAAAAAAAAACATTGAAAAAGCCACTATCGACAGACACATACACCCTCTGTCAAATGTTTTAGGACACTTTCTCATTCAAATCAATTAGTACCTGTCCTAAAACGTTTGACAGGGGGTGTATATGTGGTCATGGTTCCATGACGCCAATGTCATTGTCATGACTGGATGCAGCTAATTTACAAAGAAGTGATTCTAAACTACATGTCAGCTTTCAAAGATTCTACTTTTCATCTAACAATTTATGTTTTTGTATTTCAACTCACACATAATCTGAGATTATTTGATCTACTTGTTCAATATTAGAGATTCTTCATCATTGTCCTGAGAGAGAGAGAGAGATAGATAGATGATAGATAGATATGAATCCTAAGGCCAGTAATCTCCTAAATTAATTATGATTAATCATCAGAGAATCACTGAACCAGCTCTGCATCTAACGGGTTCCTGCAGCCCAGAGGGATCTGAGGAATGATTAAGCTGGTAATTGAAGAAATTTGCCCTGCTGCTCACTGCCTCCATCCATCCAGACGTCTATCCCTCTACCACTGATAATTCATTTAACTGAGTAACCACTTTGAATGGTTTAATTAATTTACCAGTCACGTCTGTTAACTACAGCTTTCCTCTTAATGGATTTTGCAACGAAGCAACGAAGACACTAAACAAGAAATTAGAGCTGAATTCTGTGAAGCCGGATCTCAAGGACTTTAAGTTTGTGGAGGACTTCATGAACTTTTACTGAACCCTGCATGGACAAATCTTCTTGGCAGGGGTTCAGTCTGTGTCCAGTGTGCATACGTTGGTGTTGTTGTAGGGTTCCTTGTTGGTTGGACGTTGGTCCAGACTGGTCAAAGCAGCACTGTTCACCATTGGCAGAGTGCTGACAAGTCTGAGAGTTTTGTCCATCTGTTCCATTCTAATTGGAAAACAAACACACAAACACACAAACACAGAGAACGTCAGTGTTTCCTGCAGCACTGAAGAACTGATGCCTTGCCTGAGATAGAGAGCACCCCAAATGACATCTGAAGACACTTTTACCTGTTGGAATTTAACATTCAGTTGTCTGATTATGTCACAATTCTTAATCTAACCTACATCCCCAGATTAACCTGGACCAGATTTCTGTCAAAACGAATATAGGTTAGACTGAACGATAGCTGATAATGTGTTAACAGAAATCAACTGACCACAGTTGTTCAAAACAGTTTTGAAACAATTTTGCAGCAATAGCCAAAATTATCCAATACATAATTGTGTGTACACTGTGACTGAGACCAGTTTTTACATACCTCATTGTGACACTGATTGAATGTTTCTTTCTGGTGTGGATCTGCTGGTGTTGTTTCAGGGAACCCAAAGTTGTAAAAGTCTTCTTACACTCGTCACATCTGTATGGTCTCTCCCCAGTGTGGACACGTTGGTGAACTTTGAGGTTTCCAATGTAGCTGTAGCGTTTCCCACACTGGTCACAAACGTATGGTTTAACCCCAGTGTGGGTCACTTCATGAGCTTTTAACTGTGAGTATCGTACAAATAGTTTGCCACAGTGATCACATACGTGTACATCATGTCCAGTGTGGATGCGCTGGTGACATTTTAAGCTGTGTTGGTAGTTGAAAGTTTTTTCACAGGAGTCACAGTGGTACCGCTTTCTATCAGAATGGGGGCATTGATGGATCAACAACTGTTCATGTTGAGTAAAGGTTTTCACACACTGATCACAGTTAAATGGTTTCACTCCACTGTGAATGAGTTGATGACTTTTTAACTGAAACTTCCGAGTAAAAGCCTTTCCACACTGATCACAGCTGAACAATTTCACTCCACTGTGAATGAGTTGATGATTTGCTAGATTACTCTTCTTAGTAAAAGCCTTTCCACACTGAATACAGTTGAATGGTTTAACTCCACTGTGAATGAGTTGATGACTTGCTAGAGTACTCTTGTGAGTAAAAGCCTTTCCACACTGATCACAGTTGAATGGTTTCACTCCACTGTGAATGAGTTGATGACTTTTTAATTGACACTTCCAAGTAAAAGCCTTTCCACACTGATCACAGCTGAACAATTTCACTCTGCTGTGAATGAGTTGATGTTTTGCCAGATCACTCTTCTGAGTAAAAGCCTTTCCACACTGATCACAGCTGAATGGTTTAAATCCAATGTGAATGAGTTGATGACTTGCTAGAGTACTCTTGTGAGTAAAAGCCTTTCCACACTGATCACAGTTAAATGGTTTAACTCCACTGTGATTGAGTTGATGATGTGTTAGACTATTCTTGTGAGTAAAAGCCTTTCCACACTGATCACAGCTGAATGGTTTAACTCCACTGTGAATGAGTTGATGTCTTGTTAGAGTACTCTTCTGAGTAAAAGCCTTTCCACACTGATCACAGTTGAATGGTTTAACTCCACTGTGAATGAGTTGATGGCTTTTTAAGTGACTCTTGTGAGTAAAAGGCTTTCCACACTGATCACAGCTGAATGGTTTCACTCCACTGTGAATGAGTTGATGATGTGTTAGACTATTCTTGTGAGTAAAAGCCTTTCCACACTGCTCACAGCTGAATGGTTTGTCTACGGTGTGAATACGTTTGTGAATTCTGAGCTTTGTTGCTGTGATAAAAGTCTTGTCACATTGCTCACAACTGAGTGATTCATCTCTTTTTGCTGTTGTTGCCGAACCATCCTTATCCTCCTCAGGGCTCCGACATCTCACTCCATTGCTGTGTTTACATTTCTGTAGCAAAAGACAAAGATAAAAACAGAGGCAGTGTTGGAAGAGCAATCATGAAAAAATTTAACCTAAAAGTCTCAATTCCATGTAGGGCTGAACGATTTATCGTTTTCTGATCAAAACCGCAATTTCTGAAAGCGCGATCATGTGATCGTCAAAGCGCCGGTTTTTTTGCAGTGCCCCTGACTGACCCAGGATCTGTTGTGTTGACTATTTTGCGGCACATGCCCCTACGGCCAAGCTGACCAATCAGAAGCGACATGCTCCTCGTGGACAGGTCACGCTAACCAATCAGTATTAACCTGCTCCTCGTGTTTTGAAATGGCGTCAGCGGAACCAGAAGCGGAGTTAATCCCCAAGAAAAGCGGCACAGCGGTCATTTGGGAGTATTTCGGTTACGAGGCTGCAGACATTCACCGGAAACAGGTACTGCGCAAAGTTTGCCGCTCTAAAGTTGCCACATCAGGCGGAAACACGACCAACTTATATCGGCACTTGAAAAATCATCACTGACATTTGCATGAGGAGTGCATGACGAAAAAGTCTAGTGAGAAGTCTGGCGAAAGTGATTCTCAAGCCCACTGCAGCGAACAGACTACAATTACAGCATCCTTTGCCAGTGTAACTCCCTATGAGAAGAACAGTGAAAGGCAGCGGGAGATAAAGACCGCCATAACACACTACATCGCCAAAGATATGGTGCCTGTTAACACAGTCACCAAAGACGGATTTAAAAACCTCCTCCGCACACTGGACAGAAAGTATGTGATCCCCTCCCGCAGCTACTTCAACCGGGTTGCCATCCCACAGCTGTACACAGAGTGTAAAGAGAAAGTGGAAGCAGAGCTGCAAAACGTGGAATATTTCGCCTCAACTGCAGATATGTGGTCAAGCAGAACGACCAAACTGTTTCTGAGTTTGACTGTGCATTTCGTAAATGACAAGTTCGAGTTGAAAAGTCGCTGCCTGCAGACGGGATACTTTCCCACAGACCACACCGGAGAGAATATTGCCCTGGGACTGAGAGTGTCTGTCCTTACGTGCGTCACCACAGACAATGCCACAATCATCATCAAAGCGGTGGAACTTAATAAATGGACCAGACTTCAATGTTTTGGACACAGGCTGCATCTTGCAATTGGTGAGTAGGTGTGTGTGTGTGTGTGTGTGTGTGTGTGGGGGGGGGGGTTATTGATTTATTTATACGGATTTAATGTGATGTTTTTTTTTACTGTCTTCAGTATATCAATCAATCAATGTTTGTTTATAGCACAGTTCATACAAATTAGATTGCAGCTCAAAGTACTTTAAATCAAAACAAAAAGTGTAGTCAGTTCAGTAGTTTACCGCTTAAAGTTTTTCTTTGAAGCCCTTACAAATGCCTTGTCTGAATAATTAATAATTGTAAGAGGTTATTTTTCCTTAGTATAAGATGAAAAATAAACATCGCATCCTCCCTTTAGAAACGTTATGGCAGAGTTCACATAGAGGCTGCTATATTAATCAGTATCAGTCAGATTAAATATACTCACACGCAAAAGAAACGCAAGTTTCTTTTACCCGATGAAAAATTAAATTTGGTTTCCCAAAACAAAAATGCATTTGGTACTTTGTGGTGCATGGTGTGTTCTTAACATTTTCTGTTGCTTTTTGTAAGGTTGGTGTGAAAACGGAAAACGAATCGTCGCAATACACCAATGCATTGATGATGTGGACATGATTCACACTTTGCACGTGCAATTGAATATGCACGATTTATCGACACCTTCAGTGGGTATAAATTTCATTCAAGATCATAGGCATTTCACTTGCTGTTTAACTATGCCACGCTTAAACCAAATTGAGAGGAACCAAGCCATCGGATGTCTGCAAGCTGGAGAGTTTGTCCGAGACATTGCCCGTCACTTTAATGTCAACATCACCACCATTTACCGTCTCCAGCGTCGATACAACACCACACAGAGCACCGATGACCTTCCCCGAAGCGGACAGACTCTCCAGCTTGCAGACGTCCGATGGCTTGGTTCCTCTCAATTGCACGTACAAAGTGTGAATCATGTCCACATCATCAATGCATTGGTGTATTGCGACGATTCGTTTTCCGTTTTCACACCAACCTTACAAAACGCAACAGAAAATGTTAAGAACACACCATGCACCACAAAGTACCAAATGCATTTTTGTTTTGGGAAACCAAATTTAATTTTTCATCAGGTAAAAGAAACTTGCGTTTCTTTTGCGTGTGAGTATATATTATTAGCATTAATTTAAATATTAGATTGATCTCTGTATCCTTGGCTGTATTGATTGTGCTTTCATTATAACTATCTTCACAACAAAATAGACACAAGGATGCTCTTAAAAATTAAAAAGAGGCTTAGCTTTAATAAATTTATTTTCAACAAATAGGGGGCTGTATAAAGATTGATTGAATCTATTTTCTACAGAGACAAATGCAATTTTAGTCCCTTTGTCTGTGTCTGGATGGATACATTCTTGAATGTATGTATGCATATATACAAACATATGTATTTGTATGCTTGCCTGTGCATCTATAAAATGAAGAATTTGTCCTCAGCCTGCTCTGTTGTAAAGTGCCTCAAGATAACAGTTGTTATGAACTGGCACTACACAAATTAACATTGATTTATAAATGGGTTATGTGTTTTAATTATTAATTTCCGTACTGTTGTCTATAATATGATTTTCTTGGATTTACTTTGTTCTTTTGCTAGAAAATCTGCCTTGGAAAGTTTACCATCATTATCATTTCATCTGCAACCTGTAATACTCATTTGCTGTTTTTGTTCTTTTTGTTGTTTGTCCAGAAAATGCTGTTAAAGATGATGCAAGAGTTAAACGAGCAACAGGACTTTGCAAACAGATGGTTGGTGTCTTCTCTCATAGCTGGAAAAAGAAGACAGCGTTGAAAAAGGCACAGCAAGAATTAAATTTACCTGAGCACTCACTGATTACAGTGTCCAACAAGATGGGGTTCAAGGCAAAAAATGATTGGGAGGGTGTTGGAGCAGAGCAAGGCATTGTCTCAGGTTCTGACTGAAGACAAGAAGATGCGTCACCTGGTCCCCACTTGGCAGGACATAGATGTCCTTGAATCAATAAACAGAGCCCTTGGTCCTCTTCAGGAGTTCACAGATGCTCTGTCTGGTGAAGCCTACGTAAGCATGTCGTACCTGAAGCCAGTCCTCCATCTCCTGAGAACATCAATCCTGACTGAAAAGGATGAGGACACTGATCTTACCAAGGAAATAAAGTCAAGCGCTCTTGCTTACATTGAAGATAAATACAGCGACCCAGCCACACAGGAGCTACTGGACATTACTTTGTTCCTTAATCCTAGATTCAAGACTGACTACATAAGAGCAGAGAATGTCCCAAAGATCAAAGACAGAGTGAAGACTGAAATGGAAGAGGTGGTACGAAAGGTAACTTGTTTTTCCCTGTGTAGTTTAGTAATACAAAATGCCACATCAAGACAAGTGACATTTTTATTACACTGATTGGCATTTTTCTGTTTAGATACCATATCAAGTTGTCAATAATCACATCAGACTGCAAAACTTTGACAACACTTTCTCTGTGTTTTGCAGGAAAAGAGGACTCGTGTCAGCACCACAGATGCCATGTCCCAGGGTGCAACAGAGGCAGCGCCATTCACCAAAGGAAAGGGAAAGCGGTCACTTAGCAGCTTCTTCAAGAGCAAGGCTGTCCCTCCATCTTCCACTTTGCAGTTGGAGGATGCCATTAAAGCTGAACTGGACAACTACCTGATGACTCCAACTATCGATGGAGAAGAAGATCCACTGGTCTGGTGGAGAATGCACAATGTTAATTTTCCATGGCTGTGCAAACTGGCTCGTAAATTCCTGTGCATACCAGCCACCAGTTCGCCGTCAGAGAGGCTGTTTAGTGCTAGTGGCAATATTGTCACATGTCAACGCTCATGTCTGAAACCATCAAAGGTTGACATGCTGGTTTTCTTGACCAAAAATCTGTAAAGAGTGATGTAGAGATGTCAAGGAAGCAAGTGTTATTGTCATTTTTTGTCATACTTGTTGGTATTACTTTACACATTGTGAATAATGCATTGAAGCATAATTTGAAGAAAATCGCAAATCGAATTAAAATCGCAATATCTGCTGGAAAAATTGTGATCAGATTTTTTCCTGAAATCGTTCAGCCCTAATTCCATGTAGTTGGACATGAGGCTGAAACAAGATCAAGAATCTGCAGACATGCTAGCAGCTTTGTCATTAGAAACCTAGAAATGTGTCAACAGCACACTCACAATGTCAACAAAACTATTTTCACAGGCCGATAGTTTTCAGCTTTCTGCACGGTAGTTTTAGAATATTGGGTAGTAAAATCTGTCCATCACCGTGAAAAGCAAAGCAGAGCTGGGACTGATGGGATTGTACCACCAGGATCTCTTGATCCCCAGACTTTCCGTTAAGTAACATTACTGGAGAAATGTACAATATGAAAAGCATACAACATCAATGTCCAGATTTAGGTCTTAATGGCAGCAGGGTCAATTCAGACCACCAACACTTTCTAGTTTCTCCTAGGGGATCAGATGTTGATACCAGTCCAGAAAAGATCTGCAATTCTGCCACTGAATTCTGGATTTGACCCCAACGACCCGGGCAATTTGTTGTGCAGCAGTTACACAAGCGTTCACCATCAAACAACAAAAGCAACAAAACAGTAAAACAGTTAAAGGAATAGCAACAATTTAAGGAAATGCTTCAAAAATGTAAAAAAAAAAAAAAAAAACAGTAAAACAATTACAAGCAAAATAAAAGCCATTTAAAGAAAAATCAAACAAAACATAAGATAGACAGGGACATCGGCAGCAATCTTGGTCATTTAGTCAGACATAGTAAAAGTTTTCAATAAACGGCCACCGATGTAATCAGGTAGAGGACTTTTCTTTGGTCTGCACTGTTTGAGACACCAGATTACATTGCCCACATCAAGAAAGGGATTCTGTGGAGAGGCTGACATGAGACAGTTTTTAGTCTCAGCATGTTTAGCCCTAAAATCATGGGAGTCAAACCTGACATAAAAACTGTTTAGACTTTGAGCCAGCTCTAAATCAGAATTATAACCACTGAGCTGAACTCTCTCATTGACACATTAATTAGTCCCAGTGATCAGATTCATGCCATCCCAGACTGAACTGAGGTTGTTCATTTTGAGCTGAGACTCAAGTTTGTCTTTGTATTGTCTTTTGTGGGTCCTGATCTCCTACTTTATTTCCTTCTGTCGGTTATACAGATTTAGTGCATTTCCTTCTCTGAAGACTGTTTTCTTTCTGTACAGTAGGTCTTTTTTTTAAAATTTATTTTACATTTATACAGTACAAAGACATACAGGGGGCAAGATACAAGAAAATGAAGGACAGAATTACCAAGGCTTCAGACAGATGATTGCTGGAGTTTTGGGGCTGTTATGTATGAGGTATGACTGCATTATCGTGTGTGTGTGTGTGTGTGTTAAATGTAATTACATATACCAATATTGCTGTTAAAACATAGGATGTTGAAACAGAAGAGAATAAATAAATAGTAAAAAAAGGAAAAGAAAAAACAATAATAAATGATAAATGAAACTGTATAAATTGTAACGATATGAAAACAACAATAGAGGTCATTACATGGGTAATGGTAATCAGCAGATAGAGTGGGGACAAAAACAATAGCATATAATATATTAACTGCAGTGGTATATAATCTAGTAACTACAATAATATTCATAATACTAGTATAATATGGTAATAATAATAATAATAATAGTGATAATACCAGTAATAATAGTAACAGCAATAGAGAGAATAATAGCAATAGTGGTGGTCGTAATCAGAGGTGGGTAGTAACGAGTTACATTTACTCCGTTACATTTACTTGAGTAGTTTTTTTGATAAATTGTACTTTTATGAGTAAATTTAAAGCACAATACTTTTTACTTTTACTTGAGTATGTTTGTGGATATGAAACGCAACTCCTACTCCGCTACATTGCACTTCACGGCTCCTTACTTCTCTTGTTATCCAAGTGATAACGCATATACTTTTTTTGTTTTGCGAGATACACACTTCCACAAAAAGTTCTACCACATGACTATTTCACCAATCAGAGGCCGTCATTCAGTCACATGACCGCACAACTGCGTAGCTGCCGGGCTCGTATCTGTAGCGCACACAGACCAGCTGATGGACAGAGGAGGAGCACACGAAAAATGGCAGAGGCAACAACGGTGTGCACTGCGGGGGAGGAGGAGAGGGGACACCCGTGGCCTCATATAAGGAGCATGTTTAGCCGACACACGTCGCAAAAAAGCAGCTACACTATGCGGTGAACATGCAGTCATTTTTACTGAACACACATTCTGTCTGTCTCTCTCTCTCTCTCCGTCTGTCTGCTTTCTCTGTCTCTCCGTCTGTCAGCTCTCTCTGTCTCTCCGTCTGTCAGCTCTGTCTCTTATTTGGACACAGACACCTGTTACATGTAAAGTCTGCCTTGTTCTAAATATAATCTACCTGGTTAGCCCTGATGTGCCATTTGGAGGGCAGATTAATGGTTAATGTATCTTTTCACTGCAAGTTTGCAGGGCTGTAACCTTTTTTTTGGTTTTATGTTGTGGAAAAACTGCTATTGAAGAAGGTTTAGAAATTGGTAAACCTTAAGTTACATGTTTGGTTACAGACATTCAATATGTCTAATATTTTGATATTAAACCTCAGGAACAGTCTAAAAGAATATTTTAAAAAGAAAATGCTTGAAACCTGAAACTTCTGGGTTCAACTGTCTGAATTTCTTGAGAAGGAAAAGGCTGGTAAACTCACAATGCTCAAAAGTATTATTCTCTACCAAAGAAAATGCTGCTCTTTACCTTCCTGAACAACTTGCTTGAAAAACAAGACTTTTCTTCCGTTACTTATCTTCATCACCATGTAAGACATTTTCAGAAAGTATGATCAGCAGCTAGTTCAGCCTCAAACAAAAAACAAGCAGCTTCCTAGCAGTCCACCATTATATCCTCAGTACAGCTGCTTCTGCAGAGCTACATCTCTCCAGCCAACGTCACCTGGCTTTGGTCGGCCCATCTAACCAACTGGAGCAACTTTACACATTTTAAAGAACAAATTAATGATAATAATGTAACAGTGGTATGTTTCTCACTTTTTGTGAAGAATCCATGTTTCCTCCGTTGTTGAGCTCAGACTAAATGGCTGCCAACGTTCCTCTGCTCCTCCGTCAGACTCTCCTCCTCCTGCCAATCACCTGTCACATCAAACACATCTTCATTAGGATACCACTCTATACACAAGTGTCAGAGTGTCCCATATGTTCATCAGCCAACACAGAGGACACATTTCAACTCAATAGTTCACTTTTAGCTCTTTTCAGTTTCACCTAAAACTGATACAAATGAACTTAAACTGTTAAAAATAAGGAACATAGACAGAAAACAGACATGGAAAAAGAGAATAAAGAGAACATAAAGATGCTACTGCAGGTGATTCAAGACAGGAATGCTGGTAGAAAACTGTTCATGCTGTAAGTTAGTGAATGTATTTTACTGCTAAGTGTTCTGTTTAAAGGCAGCTCTCACTCTCTGTTCTTTGCACTCTCCCATAGTGTCAAGTGTCCTCCCACTTTCAATGACAGGCGATTCTCATTGATGATTTTTCTCACAGTTTCTGCAGTTTCCCCACTTGAAAAAGGATGTTTCATCTACCCAGGGTTTGAGCAGGACTCCACTCATCAATCAGACAGTTGCTTTCTTTCTTTTCCCTCTTTTATTTTGCAGTGGTTGCAAATTCATGAGATACAGAGGTGGAAACTTCCATAAGTCCATACGTTTAGTTGATAGATTAAGGTGAAAAACCTTTAAACAGAACACAAAAGGACAATGTTGGCATTACTGCATTCAGCAAATAGTAACAACCATTCCTCATGGACATTTTCACCACACTGGCAAATGCTACTCCACTCAATTTATGTTTGTCAACCTCAACACCACATAAACTGAAGCGACAAATCATGGCGTGAGCAATATTCAACCCAATACTATACCACACATGAATTTATCTGCATTTTAAAGAGTTGATTTTGAATCACAGTTTAACAAATTACTCTTAGCATTTTTATCAATAAATGTTTTAACCATTTTATACTTTTTACTTCATGGTTTTAAAATTATTTGCAGTGCATAAAGTGATTTTAAAGTGCAATCCTTTCCAGATCCAATGGGGAGTGCCAGTGTTTACAAACAGTGACGTCACGAAGTCACGTGATTCCCGCACCGGTTGGCAAAAGGAACCAGAGGAACAATGGCTGACGATAGCAATGCGAGCTATCCTTCCATGAAATTGTCCGATTATGCTCAATCCTTACCACCTGAGGCCCGACAAAGATATGCGAGTAAGCTGAGATATCAGGGAAACAGTAAAACCTTGCCAGATCCCTACAATTTGAAGACTGGGTGGGTTGACGATCCGTCATTGTGGCTGGACATTTCCTTCACCTACTTTTATTTTTACCTGATTGACACCCCTGGGCAGTTCACCCTGTTAATCTTCAACAAGCTGTCAAAGAAATGTCAAGAAGTTGCTGTATTTTGTGTCTGCAGTATGGCTTCTATGTGACAGTAACAGAACCATAGCATTGGTGATCGAAAATAGGACAATTCTAAAAGGTAGTGTCTACAGATACGGACCCGTACCCGTAGCCTGTGGTCTACGGATACGGCACTTTCCCTTATCATAAATATTAATGAGACGGACATGAATATTAATGAGTCGGCTGATGAACGCGCTTTGTGATTGACTGGTAATCCGACGTACATAAATATTAATGAGCCGGCTTGGTAATCCGAGTGATGAATGCGCTTCCGTGATTCAAGGTGAATCTGCGTGCCGAGCCTTTCATCTCAGTCATCTGCAGTTCTCTTTTCTATCATGCATAATGTCTTATTTTCTGCGTCTGTCAACACAGACACTGCACGTCAGTCACTTTAATGTTAGCGGACTGTTGAATGGCTAAGTTACATAACCACAAACAAATCTCACAATATCACAGTAAATCGAGTTTGTGGTTTTTTTTAATTCATGCCGAATTAAAGAGCTGCTCCTCACCATTCACGAGTTTTTGTTTCATATTCGACATCCTTAATTTTATCTTGTAAATTAACGTCCGAAATTAAATGGGAACATTTGCAATGGAGTTCGTCAGCCGCTTCCACCACTGAACGCGGTAAACTAATTAATAGGAACTGGACTTCAAACAATTTAGACATGGCGTCTAAAAGCGTAAAAACTGCAATGTCTAAAGTGTGAGAGGAGACGGTGTATTTTTGGTTAAATTATACAATGTTCGCCGTCAAAGTCATTCATATTAACTGCCTGTAATGTGCAGCAAATAGTAGTTAACCGGCGCCAGCTATTCAGTGACCTTAACACGTCCGTACCTCTAGTACAGATGCTATGGGTACGGGTCCGTACCTGTAGCATCAACCATTCTAAAAAACGATTGCTCGACGCATACAGAAACAAATATGGTTACAAATGTGAGGCTGCTGGCTTAAGGAGACGTTATTGAATATGCTTCATTTGACTTTAGTATACTTTCTTCTAGGGGTGGGCGATATGACCAAAATTTAATATCCCGATATAGCTTATTTTATATCCCGATACGATATACATAATGATATAGCATATTTTTTTGTAAATTCAATGAATGAATGGGACCGGGCAGCGGCATACCTTACAAAGTACGGTAGTCTGATCCTTGTCGGTCTTTTTAAATCCGAACCACCGCCATGACAAAAGTTCCCCCTCTTAGTGAGTATAAAACACCCAAAATATGTTTTTGAACTAGAGGCTAAATGCTGTGGTTTATTTTAGTACCTGCCGTGTTAGAGTTGAACTTGTAAATACATCTATCATAATCAAACCCTAGGGCATTAACTAATTGTATATAGTGTCTTTATATAATAATCTTCATTACATACCCACACACACGCATCTTGCTCTTCTAGTCAGTATATTTCCACTCTTTCAGCTTAGCACAACCCCTTGTGTAACTTGAGCTATTTCTTATCTTATGCTATGTTTTCATTTCTGCTTGTGTATAAAATAAACTTCGTATGGGAGCAGTCTTTGTAGCTCGCACTAATGTGTCTTGTTACACTGTGCTGTGGTACCCTTGCAAGTAAAAGTTACAGTCTCCGTGTCTTTCTGGTTCGGTGAATATCTTCTTATGTTATGTGGGAGCTCTCAGCGGAGCTTCTCTCTGACATATAACTTGGTCCTTCGAGCCGGATCTGAAGATTCCTTCCCGACGTCGAGGAGAGCCGACACCGAAGTCTGTCGACAGCGATCGTCGCCAAGCAGCGAGATCTGAAAATCCTGGGACGTGAATTCGTGGCCAGGTCAGTGAAAAGAAAAGCGGTCCCTCGGCGCTGGGTGTGAATCCAAGGATCCGTTCCAGGAAGTGACACCGATCAGAACCACGGGTGAGAAAGAATTCTTTGCTTAGATTTCGCCGTAATGAAACGATAAAATAGGCCGTGAAATAGAATAAAATAGTGCCACTGGCAGGTCCGCCGTAAGAGACCAAGGTTTAGAGTTTAACCATAATTAAACCGGGCACAAGTGTACACAGGTGTGAATGTGAAGTGTGATTGGGAAATTCAAGCACATTATAAGGTCTAGAGTACCTTGCTGAATTTCTGATTTATTATTTTCCTTGTTGTTGACGACGTACTGGTGACAAGGGGATTAAGGGCGAGCTAGACTCATAAAAACGAACACCACTGCAGCTTATCTGCAGTAGAAGGATGTGTTAGTGTCTTCCCGTTGTCTCATGCCAGAGAACTCAACGACAAGCAGCTATGGGACAAAAACACAGCGTATTAGAAGGTGATGAGAAGTTTATGGAAGGATATGCAGAAAGATCAGGAGAAGTGAGTCAAAAAAGATGGAGAAAAAAAACATAATTTCTCGGGCAAATTAGATGAGAGAGAAATCCTAGAACTCCAAACTAAACTAAAAACTGAAATCCTTCAGACAAAAAAGTGATAAAAAGAAGAAGCGCAGAAAGGATGAATACAAACTCTCAGATAAATGGCTAGAACACAGCAGACTCAGAGCAACAATAAGGAATGATAAAAATGAAAAAAGACAAAAAAAAAGGTTCTAGCACTGGTTAATCCAGATGAGGAGACACAGGTTCAATCAAGGCAACAACAAACCACTGGTGGTGGGGATGCGCGGGGCGAACTCTCTAGCGCGCAGGGAGGGCTCTACGGCGCGCCGACACTGCCAGTGGAACCAAAAGTCGTTAAACCAAAGAAAAAGACTTCTGCAGAAAAAAAGAGACGACTTCCTTAAACAAAGACGTGGTTTGACAAAAACATATGAACTTAGAAGCCAGATTAGGAAAGAACCTGACAAAAAACCTGAATTATACCCAAACTTGACCCTATACAAACCAGCTGATTATGGTAATGACACAGATGATGACTTTGAAGACAGAACCCCAAAAATTGACAGAGAGTTGTGTCCTATAGTGGAGGTAGCAAATCCATGTTTCGGTACAGCTGTTGAAGGTGTTCAGGACACCCGTGAGACTATTTTGGTTTATAGACCATGGACAGGCAGAGACATTGACCGAGCACTAGCAGGAATACCAAAACCAGAGGAAGACCCTGCAGGTGCAGTAGAGTCCTTAGAAGGCCTAAGAAAAAGCCACCATTTAAACAGTCCTGAATGCCATCAACTGGTTAGAACCTATTTGGGCTCTAAGTTCTGTTGTGTTGAAGGAAACTTCACAGGACATGGCACTAACCATGACCCTTTAAAACGTGATAGTGAAGACTTAAAAACTGCATTTGATGCGCTAGTGGACAGAATAAAAACAGAATTCATGCGAAAAGCTGATTTTACACAAATAGCGCACTGTAAACAAAAGGAAGGAGAAGAGCCTGTTGACTATAGACATAGATTGGAGAAGGTTTACAAGGCTCACTGTGGCATGGACCCTTCTAATGATAAAACTGGACCCTATCAACAACAGCTAAAAAGGGCATCTCTGGGCTCCAACCTTCAGTGAAGAGTTTTGTAGTGAAACACTGGGTTGGACAAAATACAGGCGCAGTTGATGCTGTAGATTGAGCAGTACATGCCACTGCTGCCATTGAGGAAAAAACTAACTAAACCCGCGGCTGCGTATTTTTCTGATGAAACGCCAACCTCCACAGTATTTTACTCTGGAACGTACAGAGGCTGAGGAGGTTTCAGAGGCAGAGGAAAGTTCCGTGGTAGAGGAGGTAGACCCCCCCACCTCAGATGATGCATGCTATATATGAGGCGAAACAGGCCACTTTGCACACAATTGCCATACAGGAAAGCGTGTATACAATCCAAATAGCACACAAAATTGACAACTAATTACAAGCTCCTTGGAGCCAAAGGAGGAGGGGGTTAACACCTCCCTAACCCTCCCCTGCCATGAAGAAAATAAAAATCAAACTATGATGCAGACCACCACAGACACGCCAGACATAGATGTTTTCGCAGCCCTACAAGCATTAGCTGTAAATGAGGATTTGCCCTATAGAAAATTAATTATAAATGGCCAAGAATTTGACTGTTTGTGTGATACAGGAGCCTGCAGAACAGTCTTAGAAGAATCACCTCCTCGAGTAAAATTCTCAACTAACACAATCCTAGTCAAAACAGCGAATGGTCAATTAGGTAATCATCCACTCTCTAACCCGGTCAAAATACGGGATAAACAAACGGGAGTGTATACCACCTCAGCAATTCTGGTGGATCACAATTGCCCAGTCAACCTATTGGGCAGAGATGTAATGACAGCATTAAAAAATTGTGTTATTCCTACAAAAAAAGGAATGACTTCAGCTGTCGTCTCTAGTGACGATAGCGGACTCAATATAATGCAGGGCAAAAGAACCCTACATTATTATTGGACTTATGACATTTCTGAGCATGCTGAAGGACAACCAGCTCAAACACTTAAAAAAGATCCAAGATGCACATCCGCCCGCACAAACACAAATGCATGGTCCTGATGGACTACATGTCACCTTTAGATACAAAACAACACCAGGACCCGATCATAGTTTTGACAAATGGTTCTCCGCACAAACCACCCCTCAAATAATCACCCTTCAACACATTTATCTAGATAAAGAAGGAAATGGCGTACCTTCTGCTCTGCTATCACTTGCACAACTGAGATTCTTTAGGGGACAAATTCCCCATACTCCACATGTCTCTCTGTCCAAAGCTCCAACAACAGAGTGGCATCAACTTGAGGGTTTGTTGCGGAAAGCACAAGCTGACATCTATGAACCCATTCCAAATTCTGACTGGCAAAAAGGTCAACGTTATGGGTTCATGAGACAATCTCTTGGGTGGCATGTGAAAACCACACCATCCACACATTTGGATGAAAAAGAAACCTGATCTTTAATTTGTCTGTCTATAGAGGATTACCCAGAATTAAAAAACCTGCCCGGAGATCTCTGGTCTAACAGCCCTGCAGATGTAGGACTGATAAGAGATTTTCCACCTGTTGAAGTAAAAGCAGCCACCTCTTATCGACCACAAATTCCTCAATATCCGCTGAAACAAGCAGCGATAGAAGGTATAAGACCTGTTATTGCAGACATGGAAAAATCAGGGATTATTGTGAAAACAAAGAAGCGTGTTTGCAATACACCCATTTTCCCTGTTTGAAAAGCACATACAGGAAAATGGAGGATGGTTCAAGATTTAAGAGCGGTGAATGATGCTGTACAGAAAACTACACCTGATGTTCCAAACCCACATACCTTATTAAATGAAGTAACTTCAGATAAAAAGTGGTTTTCAGTTATAGATTTGAGTAATGCTTTCTTCTCTATACCACTACATTCAAACTCACAACACTGGTTCGGGTTTACCTTTGAAGGTACACAGTACACCTACACACGATTACCACAAGGCTTTACAGAAAGCCCCCACATATACACTCAGGCTCTCAGGTGCTCGATGTCAACATTTCAAATTCCAGAACACAGCCAAATTTTGTTGTATGTTGATGACATTCTTGTGGCTGCAGATACGCAGGAACAATGTAAACAGACAACGATGGCAGTGTTACAACACTTACATGAGACAGGTCATAAGGTTTCACTAAACAAACTTCAGTTGTGGGCTCCGCAGGTGGTGTATTTAGGCCATAATCTTTGAAAACATGGGAAAGCTTTACTCACTGACAGAAAAACTGCAATCCAAAATGCTCCAAAGCCGCGAACAAAACAACAAATGATGTCATTTTTAGGACTTTGTAATTTTTGCAGATCCTGGGTTCCAGATTACGCAGTGTTCTCACAGCCACTGCAGGATTTGATATACGGCAAGGAAATGTCGTTAACAGATGAGATTATTTGGACTGAACAGGCTGAGGAAGCTTTTAAATATCTGAAATTAGCCCTGCAAACTGATGTTGTTTTGGCTCTACCTGACTATAACAAACCGTTTGACCTGTTTTATGACTGCAAAAATGGACACGACTTCTATTCTTACACAGAAACATGGTGCTAGACCTAAGCCTGTAGCATATTATTCTAAACGCTTAGATAATATCGCAGCAGGTCTCCCACGGTGTGTACAAAGTTGTGCAGCAGCTGCTCTTGCGATTTCTGCCTCTGCTGATATTATTTTATGTCACCCACTTTCAGTCCATGTTTCACACTCTGTGGCTGCAGTCCTGCTACATGCAAATCTTTCATTTCTGACTCATGCACGTCACATTGCCTATACTTCAATATTGTTGTCACAGCCACATATAACTGTGCACAGATGTAGCTCCTTAAATCCAAGCACACTTTTGCCCACTGAAGGCGATGGAGATCCACATTGCTGTGCGACTACAACAAATGAGGAAACAAAGCCACGACCTGACATTTTTGATCTACCACAATCTGGTTTTACTGATATTTTTGTAGACGGTTCTGCTTCAAAAGACATTCGAGGAAATAATTGTGTAGGTTATGCAATAACAACAGTAACTACGGTCCTAAAAGCAGAACGCCTGCCACACAGGTATTCTGCACAGACAGCTGAACTTCTGGCAGTCATCAACACTTGTAAGATGTTTGAAGGGAAATCACTTAACATTTACACAGACAGTCAATATGTGTTTTCTTCTGTCCACCATTTCGCTCGAATTTGGCATAACAGGGGCATGAATACCTCGAGTGGGAAACCACTCACACATGCCTCTGTTAAAAAATCTTCTCTTCGCAATACAGCTTCCTGCTAAATTAGCGCTGTGTAAATGTAAGTCTCACCAAAAGGACGACTCCGCCATAACACAGGGTAATAACCTTGCAGATGTTGCTGCGAAACAAGCTTCATTCGGCACACAATGTTCTGAAAATGACCTTTTCCTCTCAGTAGACCTAAACATCTTGGCGGACGCACAGAAAAATGCACCCACAGCTGAACAAACTTCTTGGCTCAGACGTGGGGCAGTTTTGTAAAATGACCTTTATCATATTCATAATAAGCCCGTCCTTCCACGTTCTCTATTCCCCACAGCTGCCCTGGTGAGCCATGGTTTGACACATGTCTCAACAGGAGGGATGGTACACATGATACAGAGACAGTTCTTCGCTGTAAATTTTTCTGACTTTGCCAAGGAATACTGCAGAAAATGTTTAATTTGTTGTAAGAACAATCCGCAAGGAAATATGAGACCAAAGAGGGGACAATTTCTTCCAGCACAACACCCCTTCCATACAATTCATATGGACTTTATTGAACTAACAGCATCAAAAGGACTAAAGTATTGTTTAGTGGTTGTAGATGCGTTTTCAAAATGGGTTGAAATATACCCAACTAAAGATAACACAGCCATAACTGTAGCAAAAGCTCTCTGCAACCATTACTTTCCAATTTACGGTATTCCCGCCATAATTAGATCAGATAATGGTACACATTTTGTAAATGCAATTATGACACATTGCTCACAGGCATTGGGTTTCTCACTAAAAAAATCACTGCGCATATCATCCACAATCCGCCGGCCCTGTAGAACGTATGAATCAGACAATAAAAAACAGACTAGCCAAAACTATGGAAGAAACCAAGAGGCCTTGGCCAGATTGTTTATCCTTGGTTAAACTGTGGATGAGAATTACGCCTACGGGAGACACAACAATAACACCGTTTGAGATCGTGCATGGGAGACCTTTCCCACTTCCACAAAACAACAACAATCCACTGAATCTTAGTGAGATAGGGTGCTGACGTCTCAACCCGGTGAAGAAACCAACTGATCCGCGCCCAACTCTAGAATGGCTCTCTGGTGACTCCTGCTAGTCGCAGGGGTGACTTTGTCACTTCTGTGGTTTTCCTTCTTCCTCTTCTTCTCTCTCTCCTCTACAGGAACTCACAGGACTAAAAGAACCCATGAACACTCTATGGCAGCGACTTGGGAACAGAACTTCTGGTATAAAGCTATGAATTTTACAGCACAACAGAATAATGTCACCAGTTGCTACGTGTGCTCACAATTACCTCATCATGCTACACATCAGACCATTTTCACTCCTATAGGACTTAATAAATCAGAAACAATGTGTATATTCGGAGAAAGCACACTCAGAATGATAAGAAATTTCACCGGTAACATGTCATACTGGTTTCCAAATTGTACTATTCATAAGGGAAAATGGCTGGATCCCACTAATTTTTCACAGGCTACGAACACCACATTAGGGGTAGGGATTGCATCATTACGAGCTAACATTCCTTTTCCATTGTGTCTCCAACGCACCTGTGGCGATATGTACAGGCATCACTTACCAGGAACACCTAATTGCATCCATATAATATCACTTTCCAGTAACTCGTCTGCTATCTCATCATCAGTTCCCTCTATTGCAGGATTTAACGCATCTTGGTGGTTTTCTGAGGACAAATATAGAACTGGAAAAAACATAACCATTAATCTCAGACCAAAAATCTCCACTCCACCCGAAATGATGTGGCAATGTGGAGGACTTCTTTATTGGTACTTGCCATTTGATTGGTGCGGTACTTGTACTTTAGTTCATTTGCAACCTGCTGAAATTGTCATTTCTGACCAACAATTAGAGAACAGGACATATATACACACACACCGAATCCAAAGCCGTGAAACTAAAGAACAACAACCTGCTTTCAGTAAACTAAAACGTTTTTTTATGTCTTTAGTTCCTTCATATGGTACATCACGATTGTCCGCAAGTGTAAATAAGCTTTGGTTTTCTCTCAATAACCTCACTAACGCACTAATTGACATAACTGACCAGCTGGAAAACGATCCTGAACTTGAGGCTATCAAGCAAATGACACTCCAAAACAGAATAGCTTTAGACCTTCTTTTAGCAGCACAAGGAGGAGTTTGTGAAGTTGTTAATGACCATTGTTGTACATACATCCCTGATCAGAAAGGCAATTACACTTTAATCAGACAGAAATTGGATGAGATTAAAATAGACATTTTAAGCAACCGAGACAAAGGTATTTTTCCAGGCTGGGATTTTACCTCTTGGTTTACATCTGGTGGTATTTTTCAGACTATTAAAAGATTTGTAATTATAAGTGTATGTATTTTGTTAATATTTTGCTACCTGCATTTTACCATGTTTAAGATCCATGATTTCTAAAATGACAACCACTTCTGTTGTTGCTTATGCTGCACTTGAAATGGGGGAACCACAATATGACTCCAATGATGAGAATGATGATGTTGAAGTGTAGTTTAATGACGTGACAGCAGAAAATGTTTTTACAAGATGTTGTTAACTGATCTTCACACTTTTTGATCATGATAAACAGGAGGGAATGTTAGAGTTGAACTTGGAAATACATCTATCATAATCAAACCCTAGGGCATTAACTAATTGTATATAGTGTCTTTATATAATAATTTTCATTACATACCCACACACACGCATCTTGCTCTTCTAGTCAGTATATTTCCACTCTTTCAGCTGAGGACAACCCCTTGTGTAACTTGAGCTATTTCTTATCTTATGCTATGTTTTCATTTCTGCTTGTGTATAAAATAAACTTCGTATGGGAGCAGTCTTTGTAGCTCGCACTAATGTGTCTTGTTACACTGTGCTGTGGTACCCTTGCAAGTAAAAGTTACAGTCTCCGTGTCTTTCTGGTTCAGTGAATATCTTCTTATGCTATGTGGGAGCTCTCAGCGGAGCTTCTCTCTGACATGCCGTCTGGCCGCGGAGTGATGGGGGTCTCCCTCTCCCCTCACTGGGACTGCTGCGGACTGACAGCCTGTGCTTTGGGACAGGGAGAAGCTCACAGCAGCACCTGCTGCTCGTTGAGGACAGTAACTGCAGAATGATCCGAGTTTTCCTGTCAGAGTCTCCAAAACGGCACAAAAAAGTCGCTAGATTTGTCGCTAGTCGCTTTTGACAAAAAAAAAGTCGCTCGGACGCTTTGGAAAGTCGCTAAGTTGGCGCCGCTGCCACGTGCCTGGGCTTGCCGTAAGGCACGTTGGTGACGTAAAATACTGCCGTAAAGCGTGTTTTGCGACACTGCGATATAAACGATAGGATCTTCACATAAAACGATAGACATTTTCTATCGTCCAGACGATATCTATCGTCATATCGCCCAGCCCTACTTTCATCGCCTAAAAAGTGATCGGTAACACATGACAACACTGAACCAAACCGAAAGTGTAGAGATCGCTTCATGCGAAGGATGCAACACTAAATCAATATCTTTTGGTAAATATGCTCAAAGTTGGACATACTAAAGATGCTAAACTGTTGAATAGTTTACCTGAAGAAAAGTGGGAGCCACAAACACGATCTCTGCTGCTTACTGGGGTCCACTTTTTCCGGCTGCCATCTTCTCTCTCCTGAAATCGGTATCCGGTGAAATTTCAAGCCTGATCCTTTCTTAAAACGCTTAGTACAACCAACAACTACACATGATATTACCATTGTGGTAAATACATGTGCATTTTCATTCACGAAAAGCGATAAATTTACGTATCGCTGCAAGCCGTTATGCTAATGCTGGTTCTTGCCAACCGGTAGCCATTTTGTACCAAGTGACCGTAACAAATGAGGACACGCTGGCACTCCCCATAAATACACAAAAACCCACCATTACAAACAGGATGAATTCACTGGTCTTAGCTGGAACCCTCTAATTAGCACCAATTAGCCTGCAATCTTATTTTCAACTGAATAATTACAAAACACACGGAAATTATTGGTAAACAGACAAAGTTTACTCCGTGGCTAATGCTAATGCTAACACATACTGCAGTGGCACACATCGGCAGCTTAAACAGTCTTTTAGAGTCTCCAGAATTCTGCTCTTACCGACTGCAACCCGGATTTTGGAGATGAAGGCAATCCTGCACAGTTTGCTGCACATCTTGATGCTTTCCCAACAGAAACTCACGGACACTTTGTTTGAACTCGGTCATTCATTCTCAGTTCCTCCTCAGTGCTGCGTGTGTTCTCATGTATCCCGCCGGTGGCAAACCTGCAGCCGCAGATTGTTTCCGCCCCAGCTGAGTGTAGGACCTGTGCGTAAATGCTTCTCCTTTGAGTTTTCAGCTCCTTCCAGTTTGACTTGACACATAGACTGCTTTGCACTCTGTGTCACCTGTACCTTCAGAGCTCTGAATAAAAGAACAAAAGATTTATTGCAAAGAACAAAAAGGTTTTGCCTCCACAGCAGCTTGTTATGAAAATGATTGTATTTGATGATTGAATGTTCTTATTCATTGTAATACTGTGTGATGTGTGCTAAAAGAGGAACAAGGACACGAGCTATCATCAATATTATTTCATCTTACATGTCTAATTTTTTAAAAAATATGACATGATATAAATATGCACTACTGTTCAAAAGTTTGAGGTCACTCAGAAATGTCCTTTTTCTTGAAATCAGTTTTTCCTGCAGATAAATCAGATTGGTTTGACAAAAGAAATGAAGCAGTTTAAATACTGAGGTTCAGACCCTCCAGTATTATTGATCATAGAGGGACACTAATATGTAGAAATATGAAGGTTTAGAGCCACCAGTGTTAGAAATGATGGAGAATAATCAGACTCATTTAAATATTAGTATTAAAACTATCACAAATAGGAATAAAATGACCAAGAAATGGATAAAGCAACCAGAAATCTACATAAAATAACTGACATATGAGACAAAACTACCACAAATATGCATAAAATGAGAAAGATATGAGATAAAACTACCGCAAGGATAAAAATTTACTTATTTATTTTCAAAAGTCAAAGCATTTCTTCCTCAGACTGACTTTAGAAGCACGTGTTTGGAGAGATTGATAGAGCTGGAATGAAAATGTCTTTGGGGAAATCAGCGGCTCCAGATGGACTTACAACCAACTTTGATCCGTTTTTCTGGGCTGATATTAGAGAATGACTGTTTGAAGCATTCAAAGAAGCTTTCAATCAGGGAGTCACACTCATTTTAGTTCAGGTTCCACATTTAGCCCAGTTTGATCTCAAGTGGGCCGGACCGCTTTTTACTACAGGATCAGAACCACAAAAGTCAGATTAAAAAAGACAAAAAATGAGACAAAAACCAGGCAAAATATTGTGAAAATGAGACAGAAAAGGACAAAAGAACAATCTAGTGTTTGACTTTGTGATCATGGTCTAGAAATGATTTTAAATTGATACGTTGACTCATTTACAATCTGCAGTTCATGTCTTCTCTGGAATTTGGACACTTTGATGATGATTGATGGATTGTGCTCATTTGGTAGAGGATGCTGCTTTTACACTCTTTCTACATTCATTGAAAGCTTCTGACAAGCTTCAACACCACTTTATTTGACATTCACTGCATTATTTTGGATGGAAAATTCATTCATATGCTCTCAATGTTGTCCAGCAGAATTCCTTCAATGTGGAACTACTAGAAGATGAGATGTTAACAGGAGCAAACACCAAGGAGACCCATCAGTCCTCTGCTGTTTATTATTAGCTCTGGATATCAACCCTCCTGTTGGCTTCATTTACGGCACCAAAAAACAGGAAAAAATCCAGAAATTCAGCAAAAAAAAATTCACTAAATTTATGAAAATGTGCAAAAACCTTCAGGAAAAAAATTCCAATAATTCCTTCAAAGTTTTATTTAAAAAAAAACAAAGCAAAATCCCCCTAATTTGGCAAGAAAATTCCTGCAAATATTTTTTTTTAAAAATTAGTAAAAATCTTCCAATAAATCCTAAAAATATCTAAAGTGATTCCATATTTATCAGTAAAACTTCTGATATTTTCTTTAAGAACATTCACATAAAAATCAACCAGAATCCAGAGAATTTACTGGATTTTGGTTGATTTTTATGTGAATGTTCTTTAGAAACATTTCTTCTTTTTCCACCAAAAAATGTTAAAAAAAAATTCCCAAAAATGTTAAAATGTGGACATCAGAAGTTTCACTGTGAAAATATTTATTATTTTCCACATTTTCAAACTTTAAAACGACACAAGGGTTAAAATAATGAAACTCTAAAAGCATTTAATACTGACACAGTCAGCAGATGATCCAACATTATTTTAAAGCTGTGTGTATTTTCCAGAAGCCTCAGGGTTTGATTGAAACTAAATGTGAGATCTGATCCATTCACCAGAAAACACAAACTTTACTTCAGAATATTACAGTAAAAATGAGCTGAAACATTTGAGAGAAACTATCAGTAAAATATGATCAACAGGGAAACTTCTAACATTCTGATTGTTGGAAATCAATTCTAAAATCCTTGAAGATCTGCTTCCAAAGGAATCTTTCATATTTGGTAGAATATTGAGGACAGAAATGGAAGGATTTCAGGATGAATTTACCACAAACCACAGAAGAGCGCAGAATACTTTGGAAAGAGTGATCTAGATGTGATGAACTGACTGCCAAGTCCTCACACCTTAATCCCATCAGAAAGTTATGGAGATTTATGGCAAGAAAAGTTCATAATGATGGAAAACAGTTCAATAACAAGGATGACCTGAAACATTAATGATTAAAGCACGAGACAGAATTGATGAGAAAATGCTGCTTTCTCTGATTCAGAACCAAAAAGGTGAACAGAAGTGACTTTACATTATGGAGACGATAAATTATGAAGATCTGATCTTTTTGTTGACATTTTTAATTCTATTTAATCAAATTTACAACTGTAAAATAAATGATGTTCTATATTTAAATTTCTACCTGTTCTGATCTCTGTGTTCCATGTTGAGTAGAACAAAGCAGATGAATAATAACCAGCTGATATAATGTGTGTTTGTAATGAAGAACTCAGAGTCAGGATTTTTAGCCACAGCCCTTTATTCTTCTCCATCACACACAAGATGAAGGAAGTTCTCATTTCATCACTAGAACAGGATTTAAAGACTCAAATCAGGATCAAGTGTGGCTGCACAAAAAGCTGATTTTCACTGGACAATAATGTGTGAAAGTCTGTCAGCAGTTTGGAGATTCACTGCTTCATCTCTCATTTCACACTTTGTGCAGCTCAAATGCTTTTAGTTCAAGTGAGCGTCAGAGGAACACAGCACACTTCTCCTCCATTCCTCGGGCATCTTCGCACTATGTAAGATCCTGTTGAACAACCCAGTCACAAACTCTACTGCTACCTCTCCGAGACACTTCCATACCTCCACAGGTATATCATCAGGACCAAGTGCCTTTCCACTCTTCATCCTTAGCACACCAGCTCACCTACGACCGCTCAAACACTGCGTTATGATTTCCATATCCTTCTGTACACTACCGTTCAAAAGTTTGGGGTCATCCAGACAATTCCATGTTCTCCATGAAAGCTCCCACTTTCATTCATGTGCTAACATAACTGCACAAGGGTTTTCTAATCATCAATGAGCCTTCAACAGCATTAGCTAACACAATGTAGCATTAGAACACAGGAGTGATGGTTGCTGGAAATGTTCCTCTGTACCCCTATGGAGATATTACATTAAAAATCATCCGTTTCCAGCTAAAATAGTCATTTACCACATTAACAAGGTCTAGACTGGATTTATCATTTATTTAATGCTATCTTCATTGAAAAAAAACTGATTTCAAGAAAAAGGACATTTCTAAGTGACCTCAAACTTTTGAACAGTAGTGCATATTTATATAATGTCATATTTTTTTTAAATTAGACATGTAAGATGAAATAATATTGATGATAGCTCGTGTCCTTGTTTCTCTTTTAGCACACATCACACAGTATTACAATGAATAAGAACATTCAATCATCAAATACAATCATTTTCATAACAAGCTGCTGTGGAGGCAAAACCTTTTTGTTCTTTGCAATAAATCTTTTGTTCTTTTATTCAGAGCTCTGAAGGTACAGGTGACACAGAGTGCAAAGCAGTCTATGTGTCAAGTGAAACTGGAAGGAGCTGAAAACTCAAAGGAGAAGCATTTACGCACAGGTCCTACACTCAGCTGGGACGGAAACAATCTGCGGCTGCAGGTTTACCACCGGCGGCAAAAAAGGGGACACACGCAGCACTGAGGAGGAACTGAGAATGAATGGCCGAGTTCAAACAAAGTGTGCGTGAGTTTCTGTTGGGAAAGCATCAAGATCTGCGGCAAACTGTGCAGGATTGCCTTCATCTCCAAAATCCGGGTTGCAGCCGGTAAGAGCAGAATTGTGGAGACTCTAAAAGACTGTTTAAGCTGCCGATGTGTGCCACTGCAGTATGTGTTAGCATTAGCATTAGCCACGGAGATCAGCCACGAGCGGTTTGCTGTAAACTTTGTCTGTTTACCAATAATTTCCGTGTGTTTTGTAATAATTCAGTTGAAAATAAGATTGCAGGCTAATTGGTGCTAATTAGAGGGTTCCAGCTAAGACCAGTGAATTCATCCTGTTTGTAATGGTGGGTTTTTACGATGCCCTTTATTTATTTATTGGATCTGGAAAGGATTGCACTTTAAAAGCACTTTATGCACTTTAAATAATTTTAAAACCATGAAGTAAAAAGTATAAAATGTTTAAAAAAATGATATAAATGCTAAGAGTAATTTGTTAAACGGTGATTCAAAATCGACTCTTTAAAATGCAGATAAATTCATGTGTGGTATAGTATTGGGTTGAATATTGCTCATGCCATGATTTGTCGCTTCAGTTTATGTGGTGTTGAGGTTGACAAACTTAAGTTGAGTGGAGTAGCATTTGCCAATGTGGTGAAAATGTCCATGAGGAATGGTTGTTACTATTTGCTGAATGCAGTAATGGGTCATTCCAGGTGAAATGACCAGATATTCCTTGGGGGGTGTTGCTGCACCATTTTGAAATTAGTCTTAAATTTACATGCCATTAGATAGTCACAAAAGTACTTTCTATGCAAAATTGTAGGCCTGTAGCTGAAATATTTTCTGAGTTGTAGGGGTCTGAAATTTTCAGAATTTGGGCTATAAATAGCTGAAAAAAAAGCCTCGCCAGGGTTTTTTTTGTGCATCTATAAGTGGTTATTTCTCAGCCTGAAGACATACCAGAGAGCTGTGAGTTGGTAAACAAGGCCTCTGCATGTAGCTAGTGCCCCACAAACATCCCCAGGTGTTTCCCTCCACTCTGCAGGCCATGGGGGCTTGCTAAAAATGCTAAAAATTAAGAAAAACTTACTTGCGAGTGGGGTTTGGGACCTTAAAAGTTCTAGAAATACTGCACAGAAGTGTTCTAACACCCCTGGGTTCCATTCTACAGAAACTTCTGTGATAACTTAGCGAACTGGAGCTTTCTAGGTACCTCAGTTTGGAAAATATGAGCTCCCAAAGTTGGACAAGATTTCTAATTTTCTATTTTTGGTGGCAAAAATCTCAGTGTGGGACAGGTACCAGAGACCCCAAATTTTCCTACAAGACAGTTCCATCTGTCTTCTATCACTGTACAAAAAAGCAGCAGGGTTATATTTGTAGTTACTGAGATATTCTTACTCAAAATGGTATGGGTAATGTCAAAATCGTTTTTTGCTTTTCAGTACTTTAAATTGGGATACAAGTATTAGTAGTCATTCCAGTGGTAGTATTATGTATGTTTTGTTCTTTTTGAAATGTTAGTTGTTAAAGGTGTCTACCTTCAAAAAGTTTAATGCCCTTTTTGTGTCACAAGGTCTAGTTTAGAGCCATACCTGTAGATATCACGACATGTTGACACCCATTTGCAATGCATACATGTAATTATAACATACACATACAAATTACATGTACTAACTTGAATTCAGGGAGCTCTGTAGTAGTTTATGGTTGATTAATTTGAAAATAACAACAATAATGTTGAATTTTACAGTATCAGTAAAAACCAACCACCATCTGGTGAAACCACATGGAATGACCCTAATGTGAACATTGTCCTTTTGTGTTCTGTTTAAAGGTTTTTCACCTTAATCTATCAACTAAACGTATGGACTTATGGAAGTTGCCACCTCTGTATCTCATGAATTTGTGACCACTGCAAAATAAAAGAGGGAAAAGAAAGAAAGCAACTGTCTGATTGATGAGTGGAGTCCTGCTCAAACCCTGGGTAGATGAAACATCCTTTTTCAAGTGGGGAAACTGCACAAACTGTGAGAAAAATCATCAATGAGAATCACCTGTCATTGAAAGTGGGAGGACACTTGACACTATGGGAGAGTGCAAAGAACAGAGAGTGAGAGCTGCCTTTAAACAGAACACTGAGCAGTAAAATACATTCACTAACTTACAGCATAAGCAGGGCAGCTCAAATTAAATTTCATTGTATATGAAAGTGTGCAATGACAAAGTTCTTCTCACTCTCAGTTTTCTACCAGCAGTCCTGTCTTGAATCACCTGCAGTAGCATCTTTATGTTCTCTTTATTCTCTTTTTCCATGTCTGTTTTCTGTCTATGTTCCTTATTTTTAACACTTTAAGTTCATTTGTATCAGTTTTAGGTGAAACTGAAAAGAGCTAAAAGTGAACTATTGAGTTGAAATGTGTCCTCTGTGTTGGCTGATGAACATATGGGACACTCTGACACTTGTGTATAGAGTGGTATCCTAATGAAGATGTGTTTGATGTGACAGGTGATTGGCAGGAGGAGGAGAGTCTGATGGAGGAGCAGAGGAATGTTGGCAGCCATTTAGTCTGAGCTCAACAACGGAGGAAACATGGATTCTTCACAAAAAGTGAGAAACATACCACTGTAACATTATTATCATTCATTTGTTCTTTAAAACGTCTAAAGTTGCTCCAGTTGGTTAGATGGGCCGACCAAAGCCAGGTGACGTTGGCTGGAGAGATGTAGCTCTGCAGAAGCAGCTGTACTGAGGATATAATGGTGGACTGCTAGGAAGCTGCTTGTTTTTTGTTTGAGGCTGAACTAGCAGCTGATCATACTTTCTGAAAATGTCTTACATGGTGATGAAGATAAGTAACGGAAGAAAAGTCTTGTTTTTCAAGCAAGTTGTTCAGGAAGGTAAAGAGCAGCATTTTCTTTGGTAGAGAATAATACTTTTGAGCATTGTGAGTTTACCAGCCTTTTCGTTCTCATGAAATTCAGACAGTTGAACCCAGAAGTTTACTTACACTGTATAAATGACACATAACCCTTTTTTTAATTGACACAATCTAACATTAAATCTGGCAATGCTTCTCCTGTTTTATGTCAGTTAAGATGACCAAAATTATCTTTAAATGCCAGAATAAGGAAAGAGATTTTTTTAATAGAATTTTTATTACTTTCTTCACAATCTTGGACTTGACTATGGACTTCGGCCATACTATGTTCCAAGGGAGTTCAGTCACATCAAAGCAATACTTGTATACATTCCACCCAAAGCAACTGACTTGGTTCCATGTGATGTTTTTCATGATACTGTTGCTAGGATACAGACTCAACATCCTGAGGCACATGTAATAATATCAGGAGATTTCAATCATGTCAGCCTCTCCTCTCATCTGACTGGATTTACACAGTTTAACTGCCCTGCCAGAGAGAATAAAACCCTAGACCTGCTGTATGCCAATGTCAAAGAAGCTTACAGAGCTACTGCCTTACCACCACTGGGCAGGTCAGATCATAACCTGGTTCATCTGCAGACCTGTTACAAACCTTGTGTGCTGAGACAGCCTGCAACTAAAGTCCAAATCAGAGGACGGACTCCTCAAACTAGTGAAGCTCTAAGGGACTGCTTTGAATCAACAGACTGGAATGTGCTTCTGGAAACAGACGAGGACAGTATGAACATTGACAGACTGGTTGATTGTTTTACTGAATACATCAGCTTCTGTAGAGACACAGTCCTACCTGCAAAGGCTGCCTGCTCTTTGGAAAACATCCTGTATTGTACCGGTACCAAAAATCAAATGTCCGGCTGAACTAAATGACTACAGACCTATTGCTCTGACCTCACACATCATGAAAACTTTGGCACAGCTGGTTTTACATCTACTGAGGCTTGAGGTCAAAGACGAACTCGGTTCCTTGCAGTTTGCTTACAAAGAACACATTGGAGTGGATGATGCCATCCTCTTCATGCTTCACCGTGCCCTCTCTCATCTGGAGGAACCTGAAGTTTATGTGAGAATCAAGTTATTTGATTTTTCTAATGCATTCAACTCCATCCAACCCACCATCCTCAAAGACAAGCTCACAGAGATGGGAGTGGATCCTTCCTGTGTTTCAGGGACTGCTTTGAATCAACAGACTGGAATGTGCTTCTGGAAACAGACGAGGACAGTATGAACATTGACAGACTGGTTGATTGTTTTACTGAATACATCAGCTTCTGTAGAGACACAGTCATACCTGCAAAGGCTGCCTGCTCTTTGGAAAACATCCTGTATTGTACCGGTACCAAAACTCAAATGTCCGGCTGAACTAAATGACTACAGACCTATTGCTCTGACCTCACACATCATGAAAACTCTGGCACAGCTGGTTTTACATCTACTGAGGCTTGAGGTCAAAGACGAACTCGGTTCCTTGCAGTTTGCTTACAAAGAACACATTGGAGTGGATGATGCCATCCTCTTCATGCTTCACCGTGCCCTCTCTCATCTGGAGGAACCTGAAGTTTATGTGAGAATCAAGTTATTTGATTTTTCTAATGCATTCAACTCCATCCAACCCACCATCCTCAAAGACAAGCTCACAGAGATGGGAGTGGATCCTTCCTGTGTTTCATGGATCACAGATCACCTGGCAGGAAGGCCAGTTTGTCAGGCTGGGGAACTGTGTTTCTGAGACATTAATGAGCAGTACTGGGGCTCCACAAGGAACAGTTCTGGCTCCATTCCTGTTCACTCTGTATACATCTGACTTCAAATACAGCACTGAGTCCTGCCACATTCAGAAATACTCTGATGACACTGCTATCGTGGCATGTATCAGAAATGAACAGTATGAACTATGAACACTATGAACAGTAATACTCTTTTTCCACTGATTCACAAACCGACAAGAATTACTGAGAGCACTTCAACATTAATTGACAATATATTTACAAATCAACTAGGAAATCAAATTACTGCAGGAATACTCATCAATGATATCAGTGACCATCTCCCTGTTTTTGGTATTTTTGACAATTTGCAATATAATATTACCAAAATTGAACAATTCAAAATGGTAAGGTTTCGTACACCAGAAGCTGTTGCTGCTTTACAGGCAGACTTGTATTTACAGACATGGGAGGAGGTCTATATATCTTCCGACCCTGATGAGGCATTTAATGTCTTCTTATCTATATTACTTCTGCTGTATAATAAGCATTGTCCCCTTGAGAAACATCATATTAAAGATATTTGTAATAATCAGCAAAAACCATGGATTACTAAGAGCATAGTTAAATCGTGCAAAAAGAAACAACAACTCTACAGATTATTTTTGAAACATAGAACCAAACATACTGAAGAAAGGTATAAAATTTATAAGAATAAGTTGACACAAATAATAAGACTCAGTAAAAAATTGTATTACGATAACTTGTTGGAACAGAACAAAAGTAATATCCAGGGTACTTGGAAAGTACTAAATGGTATTATAAGAAATGGAGGGAAAAATAATAAATTTCCTACATATTTTAGTGTCAACAATGAAATGGTCTCAGAAACTAAAGAAATCACTAATGCATTCAATCATTTTTTTGTTAATGTAGGACCAACTTTAGCTAACAGCATTGCACAAGCTAGTAACCAAAATGAATTTGATGTTAAAAGTATTAAAAGTAATATGAATTCTTTTTTTATTAGAAGTGTAAATGAAAATGAAATTATAGAAATTGTAAGTTCCTGTAAGAATAAAAGAACAACAGATTTCTTAGATATAGACATGGTTTTATTGAAAGATATCATTCATATAATAGCAACTCCGTTTGCCTATATCTGCAATCAGTCTTTTTTAAGTGGAACATTTCCAAGTGCTATGAAAACTGCAAAAGTTATACCGATCTTCAAAAGTGGAGACCGACATCAATTCACTAACTACAGGCCAATTTCAATTCTTTCACAATTTTCTAAAATACTGGAAAAGTTATATGTAAATAGACTTGACAGTTTTATAGGGAAATATAACTTGTTATGCGAACAGCAATATGGTTTTAGATCAGGCAGGTCTACTGCAATGGCGGTTATGAAACTTGTAGAAGATATATCCATATCAATAGATGAAAGAAAGTATGCAATTGGAATTTTTGTTGATCTTAGTAAGGCCTTTGACACCATAGACCATTCATTGCTTTTAAAAAAATGGAAAGGTATGGAGTTAGAGGGACGGCATTGGCCTGGTTAAAAAGTTACCTTGTTGATCGAGACCAGTACGTTCAAATCAATTATGTTAATTCTGAAAGAATAAAAATAACCCATGGTGTTCCCCAGGGCTCCGTCCTGGGTCCCAAATTGTTTATTTTGTACATCAACGATATTGTTGAAGTTATGCGAAATCTACACTGTATACTGTTTGCTGATGACACCAGTCTTTATTGTTCTGGACAAAATCTTGAACTGCTTATGGACACAGTAACATCAGAGCTTAAAACATTAGTAAAATGGTTTGATAGTAATAGACTTTCGATTAATTTAAATAAAACTAAATATATTATTTTCGGAAATAAAACTTTTACTAAATCTTGCCAGTTGAAAATTGTGGACGTTAAAATTGAAAGAGTGTGTGCTACAAAATTCTTGGGAGTTGTCATTGACAATAAGCTTAATTGGAAATCACATATAAATACTCTAAAATCAAAAATTTCTAAAATTGTTGCAATTCTCTATAAAATAAAGCCCTGTGTGAATCAAAATGCACTCTATGTTTTATACAACTCATTAATTCTGCCATACTTGAATTACTGTGTGGAAATATGGGGCAATAACTACAAAACAAATATCCAGCCAATTTTTCTATTGCAAAAGAAAGCAGTCAGAGTTATTGGTAATGCACATTACTATGCTCCTACAAATCCACTTTTTGTTCGTTTTAATATCTTAAAATTGCAGGACCTTGTGGATTTAAGTACAGCAGTAGTAATGTACAAGGCTTATAATAATTTACTCCCAAACAGTTTACAAGGATTGTTTGCACCCAGAGAGTCTTCATACAATCTTAGAGGAACGGCTATTTTTAAGAAAAGTAGAGCGAGGTTAGATCTAAAATGTAGATGTGTTTCGGTCCGAGGTGTTGATCTCTGGAATAAATTAGATGATCAGTTAAAAGGCTCCAAAACAATCAATACCTTCAAAAAAACATATAAACTGAACACGTTTCTAAATTATAGGAAACTTGAGTAGATATTCCGTTGAGCAAATTGTCCTGGAAATTTTTTTTCAGTTTTTTTTTATTACTACTTGACTTCATTATTTTGTTTTTAGACATTCAAAATGTATTGTTTTGTCTTATTTTTATTTTCTTTACTTTTTTCTGAGTATACTTTCATTCAATTTGGTTAATATTTTCTTATCATCATTCTTGATGTTAACCTCTTCAGATGTATATATATTCTTTTTTTGGTTACATTTTTCCTCTGTATGCTCTGTATATTGTAGGACTAACATTGTTAAGCAAGTGTGCCATTTTTGTTTTTTTTTCTTTTTTTCCTTTTAATTGTGTCTAATTGTTTAATAGGGTTTGGCATAATAAGTCTTAACTTCAGCCAAAACCCTTTCGATCTAGCTAATTTCAGAGCCAAATTGTCGTAATGAATTGTCTTTTTTTTTTCTTTGTATGTGCTATGATTGAAGAATAATAAACAAACAAACAAACAAACAAAATGGACATGAAGCTGAATACAGAGATCTGATAAGTGCCTTCAGTGACTGGAGTCTCAAAAACTGCCTGCTACTCAACGCCTCAAAGACAAAGGAAATGATCATAGATTTCCGCAGATTCAAAACCCCTCTTCATCCAGTGAACACTTGTGGTGTTGACATGGAGGTGGTGACATTATATAAATATTTAGGTGTCCACCTTGACAATGAATTAGACTGGTCTAAAAATGCAGATTTGATCTACAAAAAGGGCCAGAGCCGACTTTTTTTCCTCAGAAGACTTCGATCAATAGACATCTGCCAGTAAGATGCTGCAGATGTTTTATCAGTCTGTGGTAGCAGGTGTCCTGTTTTATGCTGAAGTCTGCTGGGGAGGCAGCATAAAGAACAAGGATGCACAAGACAGTCTGGCTGCAGACCTCCACTTTTAGGACCCTTCCTTGCAAACCTGCAACCTGTTGCGTCGGTTATCCATCACCTCTTCACAGAAGACAAACATATCCTCAATGTTGCAAAATAAAAACTTGAAGGGCTCCAGAATGAATTCTTTCTCATCATCATCAATGTCCTGGGTGGCATCAAACAAGTTTGCCAGTTGCTGTTGAGCCTCCTCAATAGATCTGCTGTCCATGTTTCAAATTTCTGGCATCTCCATCCTGGCTGTAAACAGTTGTAGGTTCCCCTGCACCCATTCCGCTGCTTGTTTGCAGTGGGCCACAACTTGGCCCACCATACTGGTCTAAAGAAAAAAAAAGTGTCAGCTTTTTGTCAAGGCATGAAAGATCATCTCACAAAATTTAACAACATGGAACTGGAGAGGCCTACCTCTTCTTCCGTTGTCTCCACCTGGTGAGCTGGTTCCGTTGTCTCCACCTGGTGGCACATTTTCTTCCTCTCCTCAGCCTAAAAAGTATTATTTTGCATTAAATACAAGCAAAGGTCACAAAGTCAGTTTAGAAACCATGTCCTGGGATGGGAAACTTGACATAAGATTGACTGAAAACAACTAATAAAGACTGAGAAAAAAGGACTGCAAACTGACCTCAGTCATGTCATCCAGTTTTTGCTTCAGTCTAAAAACTGGTGGCACCTCACCTGCCAGAAGGGCTTTTGACATGTGTGTCCAATGGGCAAACATTTTACCATGGCTATAATAATTGGTAAAAAGGGTAAAACAATTAAATTTACAGGTGCTGCCCAGCAACGGTCTGGGCCAGGCAATTTTAGGCAATTCTGGCAACAAGCACGAGAATGGGAAGACAACAAGACAGATGACATTACAATGTGCATATCAATTAGTCAATCAAATTATGTCCTACCTTCCAAGATCAAAGTTTTCAATGAGCATGACACACCACCATTTTCGCAGGGTTGGCATGTCAGCCTACAAAAACATACAGATATACTGATTTCATAAAAGATCAAACATAATAAATTTACAATCTTTTTTTGAATGAGCAGGTGAACTCACTATGGTGAAATCATATGGAGCGTCCAGAACTGTGTAAAGGGCATACTACACACAAAAGAATGACTTAATTTTAATATACATTTAAAGGACATAATGAAATAGATCTGACCAATTATTTTATTTACCATCAGCATGAAGATGCCACAGTCCTGCTCATAGGGCTGTCGTGGAAATCCCTAACAAGTCAAACAGAAGAGAGTTGATAGTTGATGACTGTCATCACTATCATTATCATCAGGGTTCTCGCCAGCACATTTCAGCGCAACGGCCCGTTACACTGTCTAACGGGCCGTTACGCTCAGATTAAAAGATTACGCTGTGATTAGGGCCGCTACGCCAGCACATTTCAAAGATTACGCTGTTGTTATGAGAGTGAGTGGGAGAGAGAGCAGCGTGTGTGTGTGGGAGAGAGGGGGAGGGAGGGGGAGAGCGAGTGAGAGAGACGGGCAGTCGGAGGAGGAGAGAAGGTGTGTAGTTGCTGGTAGTTGTTGGCGGTACTGTGCGGTTCAGCCACTGTTTATAGACAATAAAGGCTGCAGTGTTCTTCGATACGGCTGGGCTCCTGTGTCTTTGCCTCTACGGCTGCTGAGGAAGTGAAGGGGGTTAACCCCGGGCTTCCTGACCACGGTCGGGGGCTGAACAGGAAGGGTAAACACTGTGATTAGGGCCGCTGCGCTGTTATTTTGACAGATAACGCCATGTGCGTTTGTTTTTATCAACTGGGTGCCTATCTAGGTTAATTTATGTCTCCCCACCTCAGCCGTACTTTCCTGTCGATTGACCCGTTCCCGTCTATTGCGCATGCACGTTCTCGCACGCAGGAGGTCCTGCCATTACGCTGAAAAAAAATCCTGGCAAGAACCCTGATCATCATCGTCATCATCATACATTTACCTGTATGTCTAAGCCAGTCTTCTCATTCCACACTCCGGGATTAATTGACTGGCAAAGGTTTCTAAAATTGAAAAACAGTTGCATTATGACCTAACTGTCTATGCTGAAAAACATCGTCATCTTCCATGCACACCACAGCACACACATAATCACAGCAGTCTGGAATCTTCATGCAATCACACACTCTATTTTAGCAGCCTTTTATGGTGCCACAGTGCAAACTCTGTTCCAAAAAGTTTTAATTTTTGGTGATAAAATTCAACTTAACTGTTTCTTTTATGAAAATGACTCTCTATAACCGTTTAGGGTAGATCATTCCCCTTTTACCAGCCAAACCAAAACCTTCAGTAGCATTGTCTCATACTTAAAGGCATTAGAGGAGATTTAATTTCCTACGATTTTGAACGTAGCATGCGCATGCGCACATACCTCTCCCTCACCCCCCTCTAACCTCCCCCCTCTTAATCAATGACGTATATATATATAGCTATATATATATATACGTCATTGCTCTTGACATTTACGAAGAAACGCCCCCCTCCAGAAACTTGCGTAGGACTCGTGAAGTTGCCTACAGCCGCAGTATAATACAATAATACATTTTACCTGTCCCGAAGTAATTTAGCAACCAAGGCATCTGTCTTTAGGTCCATTTGTTGCTTGAGCTGACTCCATCGCCCAAATGACTCGCCAATAATCACTTTTGTTTTTGCATTCTCGCGATCCAGTTGTCTTTTGTTTTCTCTGACCTCAAAAAAATGCCTTTCTTTTATAGCTGGGTCCCCCTGGATCTTTATCTGCCATTATGTAAAAAAAGATGAGCAAAACAAGTCGCCAGCTAACTACGAAGCTGTACCAAAGCAACACATACACAAAACACGTAAGTCCAAGGCGTACGTAATCTACGTAACTAGGCCTGAGCCGGAAGATTTTTGATTGACAGGAAAAGGAGCAAAGCAAACGCCTCGGTCCGAGTGCGTTGATGGGCTGATGTTTTTCAGGTCCTGCCATGTCCACAGTTTTTTTTTTTTGATTTTTTTATTCTTTTAGAAACCATACATACAAGTCCACTAAAGGCAGTATATTCATTTTATTGGAATCAGACAAATTAAACAACAAAAACATCCTCCATAATGCCTTTAAGAATACAAACACACAGACAAGTACATTATGCTTACCTTTAAATAAAATGCCACCTTTTTTGTGTGCCTCCAAGTGGCTCTGCAGCTTGGACAGTTTGGCAGGTTTAAACTTTAGGCACAGCGGACAGTGGAATTGTTTGCAGCATGTCTTGCAGCGTTCAATTTTGGGTGTGCTGCCATGAAATATGCATCTGCAAGAGAAAAATTATGTCGTAATAAGTCAAACAAAATTATACAAAAATATGTATGGTGACTCAGTTGTTTTGGTCTTCTAGCAGGACAATGGCACATTTTAGTGAGCACTATCGCGTGCACAAGATGACTTCAACAAGTTATTATACAGTGGAAACCAGTTAACGTTGTAGTGATCATGGATAACGTTACTTATCAACCGCTTATATGGATCAAAATGCCCGGGACAAAATAATTTTTGTGCAAATGCTGTTTGCAAATGACAGTGAAAGCCTTCTAATGTCAAGCTAATCCCATATATGTCTAAATAGTACAGAGTGCCTTCAGAGGCTAATCAACCGAGTGAATCAACCTGGTTAGCGCTAGCTACCGTTAGCCTAACTACGATAACAACGCTACAAACTACCGTAAAGTCCAAAACTCGATTCTTTCAAATTAATATAACTTAACAGGGCGATGTATAGACCCCTTGGAGTGTTTACTAACACAAGGTATGCACGCGCAGACCCGGTGCAGGAGCTCCTCCACATTCCACTTTAATTTAATGGGTGAGCCAGTGTCTGATGACTGGGGTGTCTCGGAGTTCCCTGAACAAGAACAGAAAGATAGCGTTTAGGAAACTGCACGTCTCGGCTTTGGCCGAATCAATGGGTTCGCTTTGAGAAGGCGGTGGCAGCTGTTGTTTGGGGCTGCCGCTGCTGACACCCACCTCCTGCTGCCTGCTGGACACAGCCTCTTGCTGTTTGGATGCAGCAGATGATGTGCTGTCCTGTTGCTGCTGGCCTGGTTCGGCATGTTGGGTATTAAAGTAATCCTTCAATGCGTTATCAGGCACTACTTTGACATACTGCACTGTCCTGCTAATGGGCTCAGGGCATTTCCGGTATATCAGCAGGAACTGTAATATCAACGTAACGACTGCTCCGGAGAACGTGGAAATCAGTATTAAGTAAACCAAATGTTTAGCCGCGGTAACAAAGCAAGTTCCACCTGGTCGCTCTCACAGCTGCCATATCATCTGCTTTACTACGATTCTGACAGCCGACAGCACAACAAGAAGGCATATTTAGCGTAATATGTGCTTGCAATATCACGCCTTGGCCAGGTAAACAGGCTTTGTTTTGAACCGGGTCTGTGCGTGCAGCTGCCGAATTAAGTATGCATACGTCATGTGAAAGGGGTCTATAGTGTGCAACGTAATGTTCTAGTGAATAAAGGCTGTTTCTGTTTCTTCGTATAACAAAAAGTTGTCACTTGACTTTTACTCACTTTGTTGTCTCCGTACTTCACATGGGAAACACAAAATACGTGCTTCCGGCATGCTCGCTTTTATTTTGAAAGGCTTCGAATAAACTTCCGGTCCTGAGAGTGGAGGAGACTTTACAGTGCAGGTGTGCAAGGAAGAGTCCTGAGAGTGGAGGTCTGCAGCCAGACCCCTCTCAGGATGCAAGGCGTCTGAACAAACTTATTGGCTCTGTAGTTGGAATCGGATTGAACACACTGGAGGATGAGGTGGAGAGAGGGGGAACTGAACAAGATGGAGGCCATTCTGACAAACATGGATCATCC
The DNA here is from genome assembly GCF_021347895.1 of Acanthochromis polyacanthus. Lineage (NCBI taxonomy): Eukaryota > Metazoa > Chordata > Actinopteri > Pomacentridae > Acanthochromis > Acanthochromis polyacanthus. Next base: position 42,495,150 of record NC_067120.1, on the reverse strand, counting down.
ACTTCACATTTGGCTCAGTGAACAACAAAACATCGGTGGACGGCTCCTATCCCTGCTGCAGGACAGAAAGATTCAGGAAATCTTTCTTGCCATCAGCAATCGGACTGTTTAATTCAAAAGCAAAAAGATAAGACCAAACAATTGAATTTCCCTTCGGGGATCAATGAAGTAATTCTATTCTATTCTACAATCAGAAGTTTGCACACACTAAGATTGCTATGCCTTAAAGATAATGATGTCCTGACTTTGAAAGCTTTTGATAGATTAAGATGTATTTTCAGGCACACCTCAAACACACTGCTTCCTTGTGTGACGACATTAGAAAATCTAAAGAAATCAGCCAAGACATCAGGAAGACATTTGTGGGCCTCCACAGGTGTGGTTCATCCTTGGGTGCAGTTTCCAGATTGCTGTGGTTTGAGGTTTATCTGTCCAAACAATTACATGCACAGATCAACACCATGGGAATGTCAAGCCATCCAACTGCTCAAGATGGAGATTGGTTAAGGTTAGGATTGTTTTGGAGGGAAATGTGCTCATCAATCCCAGAACAAAAGCAAACGACCTTGTGAAGATGCTGGCTGAGGATGGCCTGAGTACACCATCCCAACTGTGAAGCATGGGGGTGGCAGCACCATGTTGTGGGAGTGTTTTTGCTGCAGGAGGGACTGGTGCACTTCACAAAATAGATGCCATCAAGAGGATAGAAGATTATGTGGAATTATTGAAGCAACATCAGCCAGCAAATGAAAGCTTGGGCTCAAGTGGGTCTTCCAAATGGACAAGGACAGTGCTGGTGCAAATCTGACCCTGTCCTGGAGAAACTCTGCACTACTGACTTAGAACTGCTTTCTGTTTCACTGTGCCCTCCATATCTGCCTCAGAAGTTTCGCTAGATATTTGTGAAACTTGTCTATATCCATCCAAAGGCCAGTGAAATAAATGCCTGTGGGCTTATCCATCAGGTCATCCAGAGACCACTGCACACTAAAACACACACTGAGAGACTTCCATCAGTACATCACATGCCCCACGAGATGAGACAAAATCTTTGATCTGTTAGAACAATGTGAAAGGTGCTTCTCCTCTGGGTTCCTCTGACCACAACTGCATCCTCCTTATCCCTGTCTACCACTGTACTGAAGCAAGGCAAAGTGCAGAACATCAGAGTGAGAGTTTGTCACACTCTGCGGGGATGTCTGGAGGTTACTGACTGGGACGTGTTTAAGGAGTCCTCAGCTGATATTGATAAACCGACTGATGTTGTGACCAGCTGGGTCACAGACTGTGAAACCAATGTTATTCCTGAAAAAAATGAAACTATATCCAAACACGAAGCCATGGTTTTCTAAGAAGCTTAAAGACCTACTGTACAGAAAGAAAACAGTCTTCAGAGAAGGAAATGAACTAAATCTGTAGAACCGACAGAAGGAAATAAAGTAGGAGATCAGGACCCACAAAAGACAATACAAAGACAAACTTGAGTCTCAGCTCAAAATGAACAACCTCAGTTCAGTCTGGGACGGCATGAATCTGATCACTGGAACCAATTAATGTGTCAATGAGAGAGTTCAGCTCAGTGGTTATAATTCTGATTTAGAGCTGGCTCCAAGTCTAAACAGTTTTTATGTCAGGTTTGACTCCCATGATTTTAGGGCTAAACATGCTGAGACTAAAAACTGTCTCATGTTAGCCTTTCCACAGAATCCCTTTCTTGATATCTTATGTTTTGTTTGATTTTTCTTTAAATGGCTTTTATTTTGCTTGTAATTGTTTTACTGTGTTTTTTACATTTGTAAAACATTTCCTTTAATCGTTTCTATTTCTTTAACTGTTTTACTGTTTTGTTGCTTTTGTTGTTTGATGGTGAACGCTTGTGTAACTGCTGCACAACAAATTGCCCGGGTCGTTGAGGTCAAATCCAGAATTCAGTGGCAGAATTACAGATCTTTCCTGGACTGGTATCAACATCTGATCCCCTAGGAGAAACTAGAAAGTGTTGGTGGTCTGAATTGACCCTGCTGCCATTAAGACCTAAATCTGGACATTGATGTTGTATGCTTTTCATATTGTACATTTCTCCAGTAATGTAACTTAACGGAAAGTCTGGGGATGAAGAGATCCTGGTGGTACAATCCCATCAGTCCCAGCTCTGCTTTGCTTTTCACGGTGATCGACAGATTTTACTACCCAATATTCTAAAACTACCATGCAGAAAGCTGAAAACTATCGGCCTGTGAAAATAGTTTTGTTGACATTGTGAGTGTGCTGTTGACACATTTCTAGGTTTCTAATGACAAAGCTGCAAGCATGTCTGCAGATTCTTGATCTTGTTTCGGCCTCATGTCCAACTACATGGAATTGAGACTTTTAGGTTCAATATTTTTCATGACTGCTCTTCCATCACTGCCTCTGTTTTTATCTTTGTCTTTTGCTACAGAAATGTAAACACAGCAATGGAGTGAGATGTGGGACCTCTGAGGAGGATAAGGATGGTTCGGCAACAACAGCAAAAAGAGATGGATCACTGAGTTGTGAGCAATGTGGCAAGACTTTTATCACAGCAACAAAGCTAAGAATTCACAAATGTATTCACACTGTGGAGAAACCATTCAGCTGTGATCAGTGTGGAAAGGCTTTTACTAAAAAGAGTGACTTAAAAAGACATCAACTCATTCACAGTGGAGTTAAACCATTCAGCTGTGATCAGTGTGGAAAGGCTTTTACTCTCAAGAGTACGTTAAAAAGACATCAACTCATGCACAGTGGAGTTAAACCATTCAGCTGTGATCAGTGTGGAAAGACTTTTAATGACAAGGGTCACTTAAAAAGCCATCAACTCATTCACAGTGGAGTTAAACCATTCAGCTGTGATCAGTGTGGAAAGGCTTTTACTCAGAAGAGTATGTTAAAAAGACATCAACTCATGCACAGTGGCGTTAAACCATTTAAATGTGATCAGTGTGGAAAGGCTTTTACTCAGAAGCCTATGTTAAAAAGACATCAACTCATGCACAGTGGAGTTAAACCATTCAACTGCGATCAGTGTGTTAAAACCTTTACTCAGCATGAACAGTTGTTGATCCATCAATGCCCCCATTCTGGTAGAAAGCGGTACCACTGTGACTCCTGTGAAAAAACTTTCAACAACCAACAGAGATTAAAACGTCACCAACGCATCCACACTGGACATGATGTGTGGATATGTGATCACTGTGGTGAACCATTTGTACAGTACTCGCAGTTAAAAGCTCATGAAGTGACCCACACTGGGGTTAAACCATACATTTGTGACCAGTGTGGGAAACGCTACAGCTACATTGCAAACCTCAAAGTTCACCAACGTGTCCACACTGGGGAGAGATCGTACAGATGTGACGAGTGTAAGAAGACTTTTACAACTTTGGGTTCCCTGAAACAACACCAGCAGATCCACACCAGAAAGAAAGCATTCAATCAGTGTCACAGTGAGGTATGTAAAGACTGGTCTCAGTCACAGTGTACACACAATTATGTATTGGATCATTTTGGATATTGCTGCAAAATTGTTTCAAAACAGTTTTGAACGACTGTGGTCAGTTGAATTCTGGGGGGGGGGGGCACACTAGCGTCTAACCGACTAGTAAAATACTAAACGTTTCATAAATGAGTAGGCGGTTAAACGATTAAACGACTATCGCGCACATCCCTAATGTAAACCAAAAAAATGTACATTCAATCAGTGTACAAATTATTTG